>NW_007408987.1:0-659 GCF_000475195.1 Diaphorina citri
AACTGTTTGAAGGTAAGGATATTTTCCCCCTCATTTTTCAGTTCTTTAATAGTTTTTTTTCTTCTTTTTTAAAGGAATCGGTAGGTACTTGTGCAGAAGTCACATCCGTGGGATATTGCTACTAAAGGAACTGGCACAAACAAGCAGTGACGAGTGTTATTATTGGGTTAGGTTAAACGCAAGAAGGAGTTTTCACAATTAGAGCAGTGATTAGTGTTATCATAGGGTTACTTAGGTTAAATTTCACAGTTTGCACTATGTATAAGGTCACCTGCTTTGGCTGTAAAGCAAAATTCGACTCAGTAAATAATTTAATTAGGCATATAAGAAGGGATTGTACTAAGATACAATCAAGATACAATTTCCACTGTGCGGAACCTCTCTGGCATCTCAGTAGCTACCTGAATCAAGTTGCAACCATTGGGGACATTACAAGTCAATGAAACGAGCATAAGTAGGTAATAGGAAGAACTGTAATGCTGTGATACCCACAAATTTTTGAAGAGGCTATTATTTTACCAAAAAGATAACATGGTTTGTTTGTTTTTTTTTTTATATATAAAATTGATTATGGAATAGAGTACAAATATGGAGAGATCTAAATGAAATAGATGCAAAAGTCATGCTGATTTGCTTAGTCTCAGTAAATGTTATACAGT
>NW_007408988.1:0-659 GCF_000475195.1 Diaphorina citri
TAATGAAACATTGCTGTTTTACTCAAATGTCGATTTCTGTCTTTAGGGCTCCCTCTACCTTCAATAAAACCTTTCAATTATTTAATCACAAATTGGTCATACTATGAATGTACATGTACAAAATACAGAAGGCAGATACTCAATATTCATAGACTCATACAGAAGTGGTAAATGGTGGAAAAAGGGGGTGGAGTGCGTTCAATATTCATTATTATTTACTAGGATTTTATTTATATTTATTTTTTCAACGCCAGATTTCCCAGTATTGGGGAAAAAAGCTAAAATTTCATTAGTTTTGTGATGTTATCTATGTTGATTGTTTATTCATTTTTGTTGTTTAAAATAGTGGTAATGTTGTTTTTATTTAATGACGAGCAGTGGGGATTTTTGTTTTTCGAACTTCATATGGGTAACTTCTAACGTTTTGAAAGCATCAGGGGCGAGGCAGGTCGGAGCATAGCTGTTTTTGGGGGCCTTTTTGGCTTGAAATATTCATGGGAACTTGTGATGCAACATGGGAAACAAATGGGAACTTGAATTGTGCTAATTGTTTTAAAAAATATTAAAAACAAAACAAGCGGACACTTTTTTTTCTGACTTTCAAGGTAGCCAGGGCCCCAGGGGCTAAAATTACAAACTCCCTCTGTACCTACGCCCTT
>NW_007408989.1:0-659 GCF_000475195.1 Diaphorina citri
CTTGTCGCCGGATCGTGACCGCTTGCGTGAGACAGAGGAGGCACGAGACGAGGAGGAAGAGGAGGATGAAGAGCGGTGCCGAGATGGACGTCGAGAACTGAGGAATAGAATAGAATACAGATTAAACTCAGGAATAGAATAGAATAATATAGTGAGGAATGGAATAGAATACAGATTAATCTTTTCTTTTTTCTTTTTCAAAATGGGATGATAAACGAGTACCCTGCCAAATCATATTTTTAAACTGATGAATAGAATATAATTAAATTAAATTGAAAAGTTAGCTCCCATGGCGTAGTGGTCACTGCGCTCGCCTTGCAGGCAGTAGACCCGGGTTCGATTCCCGGCGGGGTCAATTTTTATGCATTATGCAAATGATTGATTCCGTGACTGGCTGTTGCGGGGCCCACTCAGTTTAGTTGGGATTTTTTAACTCAGCTTACATAGCCGGCTTTGCCAGCGGCCGCAGGCCGCAATGCATACTATGTATTAAAGAAACAAAGTACACGGGTCTTGCAAGCGACCGAAGGCCGCATTTATGATTAACAACAGATCTATTACCAAAAGCAGCGGCCTTCAAGGCCGCAATATATATTTTCTTCACAAATGTAACATAACTAGCTTTACCAGCGGCCGAAGGCCGCATTTGTTCTAATGAA
>NW_007408990.1:0-659 GCF_000475195.1 Diaphorina citri
TACCATTGCACATGTGACATGTTTGGCAACAATGCCTATTTTTTTTGCTGTCACATTGATCTGGACACACTATAGGTATCTATAGTAAATAATATCTACTGTGGGTAGTGGGTAAGGATGGTAAGGTATGGAATGTTTTTGATAAACGTCGGTTTATGCTGATAGCATGCTCTAATTATGCTCAATTTGCTGATGATATGCTCTGATAGGGAGCATTAATATGCAGAAACAAATAGCCCATCAGATATATAGGGTGATCCTGAAGTAATATGAAGTATACAGGGTGGTTATAGGGTGCTAAAGAGGCACTTCCTAGCTCCTAAAAAGGGTGCAGTACCGTTTTGCCCTAGGGTACTGTTTTGCGCCGTGTTCCCCCAATGTGTTTCCTGTGGGACTGTGTTTCTCAAGAATGGCTTATTGAAGAAGACTTAATTTAAAATTCAAGCGCCAGCCTAGTTAGCTTAGTTGGTAGTGCGTCTGCCTTGTAAGCGCTAGGCCGCGGGTTCCATTCCCGGCCGGGGCGGATTTTGTCTTGAACGGATAAGGTTCGTTCTCGGAACGGCTGACTTTCTCTTATACTGTTTTATTTCTCTCTTTGCTTTCGGGACGATATGACCTTTGGAGTTACAGTTCCCTCTGGCAAACATTAAAAAAAAAAA
>NW_007408991.1:0-659 GCF_000475195.1 Diaphorina citri
AACGGAGGTCTTGATCATTAAAGTACCTTAACTACAACTCTTCTAACTTTGTTTTTTTTTTTTTTTTTTTTTTTTTTTTCTTCCTTCCCTGTCAAGATTCAGGGATGTAATTAAACTTTCCAGTTTGACAGGTTTGTTCTGGGGGAGAGTCGCTTCCTACCAGTTTGAAATTTCCACCCTTCCATCAGGAGGTGCCTATCATCTCATCCGCTCCTCTTCCGTTTTTTACACTTTGCATTTTTTATGAGAAAACTTTGGCATGAAAAATTCAGATTCCGGTGAACTTGACTTGAAGTTTGAGGAAACAGTTTTTTACACTTTGCATTTTTTATGAGAAAACTTTGGCATGAAAAATTCAGATTCCGGTGAACTTGACTTGAAGTTTGAGGAAACATGTAGTAGGTAACTTTCATGTGATTCATCATGCTGCCAAGGTGAGTGTGGAGAAAGTGGTTTGATTTGAGAGACAAGGGGTGAGATTTGCACTTTATACTTCAACTCATTCAGTCCCATACTCACATGACAAATGGATAATATCAAGGCACTTGATTTTTGAGCAGTAATAGAAGTCCATCACTTCTCAGAATTTCATCAGTAACCTAGTTTCACTTCTCAGAAGGTAGGTACTTACCTATTTGAAACTCCAACTGAAAATGCAT
>NW_007408992.1:0-659 GCF_000475195.1 Diaphorina citri
ACTCCGATAGAAGAAGAGTTAGAAGAATCTGATAGAAGAAGAGGAATGAAAGAAGCTGAAGGGGAATGAATGCGAATCCGGATCGTGAAAGGAATGTTTCCTATTCACATATTAAGTAAAGACTTCGCGAATACCGACAGCGCATATAATGAGCTAATTTAAGCTGTCAAGAATTCGCACACTCTAAGTCATGCCAGGGAAAGAGTTCTAGACGCGCTTAATGAATAGGTTAGACTTTTTTTCGAAGCATGTTCTCATATTGGCCGCGAACTCGGGAAACAACAAATCGGTTGTCATAGGTCGTGTTTGTTTTGATGTGGAGATATGAGCAGACAAATACCTTGGAAGTATGTAGATGTGGGTAAAGGAGTTTTGATGAGCGCTTTCATCTTTGTTGGGTAGTTCGTTGGGAAGATTGATCAAATACCTTAGAAGTAGATGTGGGTATTGTACAAGAGTTTTGATGTACGTTGTTGGCGTTTACAAGAGGGACTTCATCTTTTCCATCTTCGTTGGAAATTCTGTTGAGGAGATAGATCCGATCTGCGTGAGGCAGTGTAAGAATCTTTAGATATTTCAAGATATTTGACATATCCAATCGAATCCAAATAGGCTGTTAGAGGGGTTTCACCAACCTTCTTTTCAGCCCCTAACAGCCG
>NW_007408993.1:0-659 GCF_000475195.1 Diaphorina citri
AGGAGGAGGAGGAGGAGGAGGAGGAGGAGAAGAAGACGACGACGACGAAGAAAAAGAAGAAAAGGCGAAACACTGGCAGCGTCGCAGCTAATACATTATGAAGCCTAATATATTTTTTAAGCCTTGGAAGAAGAAAAAACAGTCGGGGATGTCTGCGAAGGACATTTTCCGAAAATATTAACTACATTTTAGAGAGTCGGGGGAGAATTTTGCTTGGAAAATCTGGCGGGATAAAAACACAGAGAAGGCGTAGACAGAGCACAAATCATCGGGTGACGTGGGATGCCTGAAATTTGGAAATGTTCAGTGAGGTCATTGTGAATATGAGGTTAGAGGAACTTTTTTTAAAAAAGGGAAAGGGGGGGGAGTAAAAAAATAGTTTGAAATTTATCTGAAGTAATTAGGTCTGTATATAGGTATAGGTTGGAGAGATTTTGTAAATATGTTGGCTTTTGAGAATAAGCCTAGAAAAAAAATTGTCTGAAAATCCCAGCATTAGAACTTAGAAGAAAGTACATAACCTACCTACTAAAAGAGTTATTTTTTTTAGTCAATACTAACTGAGTTCTAGTGTTCTCTGAAGGAAAGGTACCTACCAATTGTCTGATTTGACCCTGGTAGGTAGGTAGGTAATAATATGACCACTGCAGTCGACTTTC
>NW_007408995.1:0-659 GCF_000475195.1 Diaphorina citri
ACTGCACACCTCAAATCGGATTTTTTTTTTTTTTTTTTTACCTAAAAAAACTATTTAAGGATCTTTGGATTTTGGGCTAACATTACTTGGGCCTAATTAGCCCCGTGGCTACCATTTTACAGGGTTGTACAGTTAACTGAATCAGTAGTTCCTCCCCTGGGTACTCACCATAACACGACGGCAAAGGATAACTTTCAGCTTAGAATATACCTGCATAATACTAATGCCGATGATACCAGTTGTATAGAATATACCTAATACTGATAATGGTAATACTATAGTACTAGAAAGTTTGCTCTAAGGTTTATGTGATGATGCAACGTTGCGGTAAAGGCATTATAGAAATCTATAGGGAAATAAGATACATAACACATATAGCACACAATACCACTGAGGCCGTAATGTCAGGGTACCTGTGTACCTGTTTATATGTTGGGGTTATGAATTTGAGACTGACACATGGCTAAAAACAAAGAAAAAAAAAGAGAGAGAACAGAAGAAGGAGACCAATGAGAGGAATGATGGCCATATTGTTTCGTGAAATGAAGGTAGCAATATAAGAGCTTGACTGGTGTACTAAAGTGCACCCTGGATTCTAATTGGTCATTTCACCTGAGAGAAAGACAATTGAGAAATTAAAAAAAGAAACGAAGACAGAA
>NW_007408996.1:0-659 GCF_000475195.1 Diaphorina citri
AAGTTACTATAGAACATAAAAATAAGCATCATTCAATAGGATAAGGAAAGTCGTGTGATGTTCACACCAGATTTTTTCCCACCAAACGGGCTCGTTCTTATTTCATTTTATCAAACTAGTTGTTGTTGTTGTTGTTGTTGTTGTTGTTGTTATTTCGTCGTTGTTGTTATTTTTTAGTATTTGTTCTTGTTCTTGTTTTTTTTTTTTTCTGAAAAACGAGCAACAATGGCTTCACTATAGTTCTATTGTTTGGCATGATTTGTAGTTGCACTATTTATCATTCTAGTACGTTACAATCAGCGCTGATAAACGATACATGGATCTACATATCAGTTACCTCTTCGTTACGAAATTTGACCGAACCAAGTGAGGTTTAAGATTTCTCTATTGTCTTTTTTTTTCAAGTTTGATAGAGGGAACTATAACTGCTTCAGAGAAGAGAGAAGGAATAGGTACAGTATAGGAAGATTCATATAAGCTTAACCCATCTTTTGGGGCATTTGCCCTACATTTAAAATTGTTAGGTCCATGAAGGGTACCTGTGAAATCGTTAGGAGGCAGGTTTAATTCCTGCCCCAAGCGAATTTTATCCTAACCGGGTAATCTCGGAACGGCTGGCTTTCTCCTAACCTCGGTGGTGTAGTGGTCAAGGCGCTCGC
>NW_007408997.1:0-659 GCF_000475195.1 Diaphorina citri
TCACTCTGCTCTATTTGCATTGTATTCAAGCCAAGAGATATTAGCGTCTTATGATAATCTTAGCATTGACCTCTCTGGTATCTTGGGTCAAAACAATAGTCTACTACAGCATTCCATGTACATACATAATATGTTTAGCATATACATAGCAGAAGTTTAGTGCTATGTAGATATTGTGTTCTAAAGAACATAAGTACAGTTGATAGGTGCGCGGTGTTAGTACAATATTGTTGACCTTAGCACTCAAGTTCCTAGTGAGGTCCTTTTGTGTTGTGCACTTTGGGTGCGGTGCTTCTCCTTTCCTCTTGCTACTCTCCTGATCTTTCAGATTTATCTGTGGTTTCAAGTTTCAGTTATAAACTCATGATATGATAGGTTCGTATTGCCCAATCTGTAGGAAGTTTGTTCCAACGATCTTCACGGGCATTTTTCAAGACTAATGTTATGGAGATCATCAAGCCGGTTTTGTGAAAGAACGTTCAACAGTAGACCAAATCTTTGCATTTAAAGAAATTGTATCAAAATACTGGGAATACAATCAAGAAGTCCACGCCCTCTTCATCGATTTTAAAAAAGCGTACGATTGTATTAGAAGAGATTATATATGGAAAACCATGAGTGAATTTGGCATACCAAAGAAGTTGATCGAACTCTGCAAA
>NW_007408998.1:0-659 GCF_000475195.1 Diaphorina citri
CTCTCTCTCTCTCTCTCTCTCTCTCTCTCTCTCTCTCTCTCTCTCTCTCTCTCTCTCTCTCTCTATCTCTCTCTTTCCCTCCCTCTCTCTCTCTTCTTTCCCTATTCCTCTTCTGTTTTTTTTTTTCTTTTTTAGACTGCCATACTGCTGTTTTCCTATGCATATCCGGTCTCCGTTTTTTACAAAAGAACCTTTTTTTTTGCCCGTAATGCCGGTTTTTCGTCCAGTACCCATGCGAATTATACCTCAGCAGTTGCTGAATTGGGGTCTTGGTCTTGAGTTTGGGCATATTTTCAAATGGGCAGAACTTACAAATACTTCATGTATGATGGTTATATTCATAGGTATAGGATTGCTCTTTGTATGTATTTCTAAACTTTTAAGTATGTGTTGTGCCTAAAATGACCAACAAATGAAGGTTTATTTATTTATTATACCCATGAGAAACAGCTTCCATGTACATTGGTAGCTCGCCTGCTAAACCGGAGATCATGGGTTCAATACAAAGGAGAATAAAAAAAACCGCTTTCTGTTTAATTATTATTTTACCCCAAAAGGGCCTAAGTAGGGCCCTAAAAAACAAATATCTTGGAACTTGGTTCTTAATTCCCGTCCCATCTTCATTTTCTTGCAGCCTGTGATATGAATGTACACAAGAG
>NW_007408999.1:0-659 GCF_000475195.1 Diaphorina citri
ACTTCAGACTCAAGTTGACTCGTGAGTCTGACTGATTGAACACTTCAGACTCAAGTTGACTCGTGAGTCTGACTGATTCAACACTTCAGACTCAAGTTGACTCTTGAGTCTGACTGATTGAACACTTCAGACTCAAGTTGACTCGTGAGTCTGACTGATTGAACAAACGGAATGAGTTCCAAGTTTTAAACTAGACGATTTATTTCCCGTTAGTTTGTTTCAGCATACTCTCAAACGGTGTGTCAGATTTTGATGACATTTGACAGATATAATGTTCAATACACTATACGAGCAATTTTCTCACTATAAAACTATAAATAAATCGGTTACCAGCATAGAGTAGTTAGCTTGGAATGGGAAGGTAGCGCCTCTGCTTTTTAAGCGCAAGGTCGTGGGTTCGATTTCCACCCGGGGTTAACTACATTCTAAAGATCTAAACAGATAATGTTTTTTTCTCGAAACGGCTGGCTTTCTTCTATCCTGTCAATCTTGTCCTCCTTTCTTCGTATTACAATTTCTTCTATCAAACGTCTTGGAAAAAAAAAGAGTTCAGACGAATGTCGCAAAGTATTACGAGTAGTGCTAGTATGGATTTGGATATGGTCACATGTAGGAACCGCATGATAACATTAATGTTCCACGCGTTGACATACGGACTA
>NW_007409000.1:0-659 GCF_000475195.1 Diaphorina citri
TTTTTTTTTTTTTTTTTTTTTTTTTTTTTTTAAAGAACCATGCCACTTCAATGGTATCCTAATTGAAATAATAGCATTGATCAATTTAATAGATACTTTTCGTTTCTTTCTCATGCTCTTTGCTACGAAGGACAAAGTTGTTGACCATATCCTAAAAGAGAGAATATTGTTTTCGTTTCAAAACCATATATTTAAATTTAAATCTAATAAACCACTAAAATGTACCTACCTATACAATAAATTTTCAAAAAAATAAATAAATATTTTAAACAGCCTTAATTTTTTTCCTTAAAACGTACAGTCTTTCTAAAAATATTTACTTCTCTTTCACGAATTAAATAAATATTTTAAACAGCCTTAATTTTTTTCCTTAAAACGTACAGTCTTTCTAAAAATATTTACTTCTCTTTCACGAATACCTATCGAGTCTCTGATTTACCTTTAAAAGTACACAGTACCTTTTATTTATCAAAAGTTTTCCATAAAGAAGTGAAAATATTGTAAACTATGTCTGCAGAATCATTGCTGAAAAAATCTACCAACAAGATTTTCAATCCTTTAAAAGTACACAGTACCTTTTGTTTATCAAAAGTTTTCCATAAAGAAGTGAAAATATTGTAAACTATGTCTGCAGAATCATTGCTGAAAAAATCTACCAA
>NW_007409001.1:0-659 GCF_000475195.1 Diaphorina citri
GACGGGTCAAAAATGAGGGGGGGGGGGGGGGGATTTATGAATGCACTGTATGTAGATATGATGTCAGAAATAGTAAAGGAGGCAGTTTTTGTCATTGCTATTTTCGATTGGATTGATACTTTTTAAATTACCTATTCATAGTTAACATGTTTTATAACTCTAAACATAGTCATTATTATTATCATCATCATCATCATTTCAATCCTTTTTACAAGAGTTATTTTAACTCTCATTCTAGTGGTCAAATGTATCGAAATTCATGTTCCTGTAGAATATAAAGCCTTCTCAGGAGACTTGGTTGTTCATATTTACGGAATACCTCACACTAATAGACAACTGTATACACAATTGTTAGAGGAGGATCATGACCAGGATTCTGGTGTTTGGAAAATAATGGGTGAGTATGTAGGTATTAATTTTAAAAATAGGTAAAAAAAATACTAAAAATAAGAAGAAATAAGTCTTCACTTGACTTAAAACATAACTTTCGATGAATGACACTTGCGCTCAAAATCGATTAAAAAAGGGTTTTCGACCCAAAATTTCGAATCGAAAAAGTATTCACTTGCGCTTATTTTTAAAAAAAAAAAAATCTGGTGTGAACATCACACGACTTTCCTTAACCTATTGAATGATGCTTATTTGAGTGTTCTTTTACC
>NW_007409002.1:0-659 GCF_000475195.1 Diaphorina citri
CGGGTTCTTCAAGTGAGGAGGTCTGTTGCAACATTCCTCTGGCTCATTCTTGTTGACCGGGTCTGGATGGAAGAAAATAAAGCAAACATTCAATAAATCAAATCTCAAATTCTTTGTGGTAAAGCAGAGCTTTTTCACAACTTTTGTGGATATCAGAGTATTACTAAGCGTCTACTTTGCAATCAATTTCTATATTTCAACAATATTATTCTTGCACGGTAATGCCGCCATTGGTCACTACTCGATTAAAGTAGCTACTCACTTGTCCTCACGACGCTGAGTGCACTCCGAACTACAAGCACAGAGCCGAAAAAACTTCAGCCCCGCCGGAATTCGGGGCTTTAAAATGGCTCTGGCAGTAAGTAAGTAAGTAAGTAAGTAAATATATCCATTTTGCTCAAATCCCTAAAAATAAGATGTCCTTAGGCCAGCCACTCACTATCAGGTAGACCTGACAGGTACACTTGACCAGGTCCGCCTGTCAGTCCGACTGATAGTGAGTGGCCGGCGTAAGTAAGTATTCATTTCGGTCAAATCACCAAGAAGAAAATGTCCTTAGACTTCTTGGTCCCTACATATTGCAGGCACTTCTTACCTAAAGGCGTGGCAGTCAGGGTGAAGTCATGGTCCATGAATTGTCCCCAAGCCACCAACATAAC
>NW_007409003.1:0-659 GCF_000475195.1 Diaphorina citri
TGTTTTGGCACTAAAAACTGACCATCGAAAATTTGCCCCGATTACATTACTTTCCTTCCTATAGGATAAGGAAAGTAAGAAAGATTCAAGAAAACGAAAGAGACTTATCTGGATTGAAGGGTAGCCTGTCTGCCTTGTAACTAGGCTGACTGAGGGTTACAGTTCCGGCTGGGGCGAACTCTATCCTAAACAGATAAGGTTCGTTCTCGGAACGGCTGACTTTCTCTTATCCTGTCTTCCTTCTCTCCTCGCTTTCGGGAGGATAAGACCTAACCTGATGTTCATAAAAAGCTGAATATTAAAGCTAGAAAGCTGAATATAATAGAAAAATTCTTCTAAACTTTTTGTTTTTTGTCATTCATATTTTTGATATTTTCAGGAGATGTTTTCAGTTTTTTTTTAATATTATTACCTTTTTTCTGTAGCCTCTCAGGGCCCCTGCCCCTCTGCAAGCATACAAACCCTCCTTTTTATTAATATTTTCTTCTTTACGAAGAAATATGCAAACTATTTTTCAATTTATTTTGATTCTGTATACCTACTAGAAATGATGAGCAACTTTTTTCCTTAGAAATAAAAAAATAAAAATATAAAGAGAAATAAATAAAAAAAATAAAATGTAATAATAATAAAACAATAATAAAAAGAAATATTTATAA
>NW_007409004.1:0-659 GCF_000475195.1 Diaphorina citri
CTTGAAAAAAAAAATATAATAAATACAGACCTAAATAAATAAAAGATATGTGCCTTACATTTTTTTTTAAAACTCTGTACAGATTTTTTTATTTTACAGCCAAAAGGTTTATGACAGTCCCTGACATCAGAATCTAGTCTGATTCGATCTGGATAAACAAGGTATTATATTCTATTCCATTGTTGCTATAAGTTCTATTTACCCAATTCAACTGCACGGATTTACGGAAACTTGGGTGTTAAATTTAACAACACATTTCAGGAAAAAGTCATACAGTCTGCACCTTGCAAGGTGGAGTATCAAATTTCGAGTACTTATATTGCAGTCATTTTCTATAAAGTACCTAAAGAATAAAACGACAGAAATCTAACACTTTGTCTTTTTAGCTGTGGAGTAAGGTTATAAATCTCTCCTCTTTTTCTCTCACTCTTTCTCTTCCTTTTTCTCTCCCTCTCTTGTTCTATCAGTCTCTCTTTCTCATTTCCTCTTCCACTTTATTTTCTTCCCTTCTGTTATACTTACTCTCTCCTCCTCTTCCTCTTACTTCTCACTATCGTCATTATAATATTATATTCGGAAAAAAACAAATCTTATCTGTATTGGATAAAATCCACTTCGGGCGGGAATCGAACCCGCGACCTAGCGCTCTCGAAGTTCCA
>NW_007409005.1:0-659 GCF_000475195.1 Diaphorina citri
AAAAACAGGATTTTGGACAATTTAGGTAAATCTATCCGTTTGAAAGCTCCCTGAGTTTGAAACTTTCGTTTTCTTTTTGCAAAGAAATAGAATCCTGTGTTAGCTCTTTGCCAAAGTACAATCAAGCCGTACTTATTGCAACGTTGCAGTGTGGAGACTGAAATAAGATGATAGCTATCTATAGCTGGAAACTTGAGTCTAGGAGAGAGAGAGAGAGAGAGAGAGAGAGAGAGAGAGAGAGAGAGAGAGAGACCCGGCACCACAAGAGGTCAATGTACTTCACAGGCAGCCAGAGTCTGAAGGATAGGAAACTCTACACTTTGCTGAGAACCTTGGAGAGGTTATTCGAGTAATTGCCCGGGGCAAACTTTATCAGTGTACTTTATAATCCTGATCTTCTCCTACATCAGTGATCAGAACTGACGGATAATAAATACATATGTTCGATTCCATCCAGCTTGATTGATTGAACTGTACACATAGGTTAATCCAAAACATGTCAAATCTCATGTATTTTTATACAAACCCTTTTCCGCCGTATAAATAGATTTTTTTTTTATTAAAACCTTTTTGAAATGCGTATAAAACAAGCTGGGCCCGTCCCTCCGGGAATTTTTTAGCCCGTAGTTTATTCGATCGTGATTAGAGAAAATCAGTAC
>NW_007409006.1:0-659 GCF_000475195.1 Diaphorina citri
AGGCCTCTCGCATTTCCGGAATAATGTTCGATGTGCGAATCACCATGCCGTTGATTGTGATCAGCTGATCGATATCTGAAACACATTTCAAAATCATTAATACTTGTGACGATTTCAAAGGACAGGACTCGGTACAAAGTACGAACACATTTCAAAATCATGATGAATACCTACTTGTGAAGATTTAAAAAAACTTGGTGGTAAGGTGTGTCCATACCCATAGTCGACCGGCCGTCGATAGATGTCGACTGAGTCGTCCACACTGCCTCGACAACAAAGATTCACCTCGTCGATCGACGGTCTGTATACCATGTGTGGACACACCTTTAGAATTGGAACTCACCCAATCGTATAGAAGAGACTGACTAGAAATTTTGAGCCCACTGAAGTGGCAGAAGATGAAAGTAAAAGAAATCTTAAGAGCAAATGTCCCAAGGCCAAAGGGGCATGAAATGTGTGTTTTTTTTTTTTTTTAGAGGTTTGACAGAGGGAGCTGTAACTGCTAAAGTCTTATCGTCCCGAAATCGAAGAGAGAACGAAGACAGGATAAAGCCAACCATTCCGAGAACAAACCTCATCTATTTAGGATAAAATCCGCTCCGAGCGGGAATCGAACACTCACCTTCAGGATTAAGATGACGCAGGTTGCGCGTTTTCTT
>NW_007409007.1:0-659 GCF_000475195.1 Diaphorina citri
GAAGATGAAGAAGGAAGAGTAAATGTAAAGAACTGAAGAAAGTGATGGGATTTCAAAGTGAGGAGGAACAAAACAAAGAAAGAGAGCGAGAAACCAAAAGAGGGGAAAAAGAGAGTGAGGGAGATAGGCGGAAAATTTGCTAACGATATAATCAATCTACCGAAGTACCTAGAGCTATAAGGGAGAAAAATTGGGAAGAGTGAGAAAGGGGAGATGAAAGAAAGAAGAGGGGAAGAGGGAGAACAAAGGTATGTAGATACTTATGATGAAATCGGCGCCGTTTGATGTTTAATTTCCCCTCCCCTCTCTCTCTCTCCTTCCCTTACTTTCTCTCTCTCTCTTTCAGCATCTCCCCTCTTCTTTCGATGTCTATCTCGCCTCCTCTTCCTTGTCTATCAGGTCTATCTAACCTTGATCCTTCACTCTCTTTCTCTTCTGTTCTGTGTTTTCCTGAGAGAGATGGAGAGAGTGTATAAGTGAGGGGACTTCTACACGTTTTACTCTCTCCATCTCTCTCCTTTCCCCTCTTCTTCTCTGTCTCTGTCTCTATCTCCGCATATTTCATGTTAATCATTGTCTCGAGTTTGGAGATATACAAATGTACATTTGTACATAATATATCTCTAAGGTAGTTTTTCTTTTCTTAATGCCGTCGAATT
>NW_007409008.1:0-659 GCF_000475195.1 Diaphorina citri
AGAGGTAACAGATGAATCTGCTTCCGTGATATACGGTGTTAAGGACCTATACGAAATCTGAATTCATGTCAACTAGAAGACATAAAAACTCACTAGGAATTGAATTAAAGGAATAGTAAATTAAAGTCGTTCCTCGATTAATACATAGGGTACACTTTTTGACTTGGGCTCGAACCACCAACCTCCAGATCAGAGGTAAACTCTGCAATTAACGAACTGAACGAACTCACTAGATTTTCAACAACTCGTTATTAATTTAATTATTATATGTAAAACTCGCATTAAAAAATTAAAATAAACTTGAACGTCTAGGTTAGAGGTAACAGATGAATCTGCTTCCGTGATATACGGTGTTAAGGATCTATACGAAATCTGAATTCATGTCAACTAGAAGACATAAAAACTCACTAGGAATTGTATTAAAGGAATAGTAAATTAAAGTCGTTCCTCGATCAATACATGAGGTACACTTTTTGACTTGGGCTCGAACCACCAACCTCCAGATCAGAGGTAAACTCTGCAATTAACGAACTGAACTAACTCACTAGATTTTCAACAACTCGTTATTAATTTAATTATTATATGTAAAACTCGCATTAAAAAATTAAAATAAACTTGAACGTCTACTACTGTCTGGCGATAAAATCAACAGGAAAAAA
>NW_007409009.1:0-659 GCF_000475195.1 Diaphorina citri
TTTTTTTTTTTTTTTTTTCAACAAGAGTTTCCATTAGAGTATTTAAGATGACCAAGGAGTCTTCCCTATGTAACTTTTCACGAGAAATCGATTGGTGTACATGTAAGGGTTCTAGGAATGATGGTTCACGAAATATGTGCTTGTAACAAGCCAATATCAAAAAATTCGAAAGTTATATCCACTTTTTTTTACACCAATAATTTACGATTTCCTCGAATTTGCCATCAAAAATTTTGTAAAAAGAGAACGAATGTGCCATCAAATTCATTGTGGTGCCTATCTGCAATTGTGTGCATATCCACTTTTTTTACACCAATAATTTACGAGATACAGCCTGATTTCCTCGAATTTGCCATCAAAAATTTTGTAAAAAGAGAACGAATGTGCCATCATTGTGGTGCCTATCTGCAATTGTGTGTAGGACGATAGTTCGTCATTTGAATATTCTCACTGTTAGAAACCTCTTTTAACATCATATGTGTGTAGGACGATAGTTCGTCATTTGAATATTCTCACTGTTAGAAACCTCTTTTAACATCATACTGCCTGGAGAGGTTAGATATAGGTACAAGCCTTTATTTGTCCGTCCTTCCTTTATTATTACAATAGTAATAAAAAGGTATAAGGGACGGACTATTGTGTTCGCTTCGGTGTCGTCT
>NW_007409010.1:0-659 GCF_000475195.1 Diaphorina citri
GGTGACACTTATCATAGGTTTCAAACGTGACAATCCGTGACACTTATGACAGCAGAAAAACAGTGGACATAACTTTGACAGAACTTTACCAACAGGGTCATTTGGTAGATCTTGACTCTTGAGCTACAGGGTCACCTGTGCAGTGTTGTGGTCGGGCACCGTGGCCCCTGTATGCCGATTTTGCATTGTATATTGATCTCCCTAAGAGTGGAGTACCTATACCTACCTAATAGTAGGTAACCATAGAAGAGAGAGCCATTAGCTACCTATTATTAATTTTACCATCGAAAATTCTCGAATGGAAAATTTATAACTAATAGGTAGATATCGCTACCTAACCTATTTAGATGAATTAGCAACAATTATAATTTATGTTCTTTTTAAAAGATACCTATTGGCAAGACGGATAATGAATTCCTTCCATTGCAACAGGGAGGAATTTCAAAAAGTGAACGTCAGAAAATTAGAACCATGGTTTAGTTTTTGAAGGGGAAAGAAAAACGATAAAAGAAGGAAAAAGATCAGTTTTCTGGCCAAGGCCATGATTTACAAATTACAATATAGTTACCATGTGGAAAAACGGAAAACTTGAAGACTTTCATAAAAGAGACTCGCCCTGCTTTGGCCCTTTTTGGGTGAAACTGTTTTTCTAATGTGGA
>NW_007409011.1:0-659 GCF_000475195.1 Diaphorina citri
TTCTTTTTCTCCTACGACTTCTAGATCCCGAGATAAATCGATTTAAAAAATACCGGTAAATCGTGAACATTGACGTCATGGCATACGCACCCGTAGGCCATGACGTCACATCAGATGTCCCGAGGAAAGCTCCCTTGCAGACAACACATTAATGTGTTTGTGCGCATACGTTTCTGCGCATTTCCTTCTGCTCCTCCGCAAGCGCGCTTGTATACTGGCGCTACCTAGCGAGGCAACTGCCTGAAGTCTGACGTCACACATCTTTGAACTCTTTCATTAGAACGGAAAATGAAAATTGAAATTTCGACCTTTTAGAGTTATTTTTTCGGAGTTTTGACCTCAGATTTAGATTTTTCAATACTTTTTACGTAGGAATCAATCATTTATTAATAATTTTTACCCATTTGCACCTTAATGTCCACATGTCATTAGCGGATCTGTAAAAGACAAATTGATTTGAAGACGAACCGTACTTGTACAAACAATCATACTCTTACAAGGAATTAGCTATTAGGCCATTTTCCTCATATCGTACAATCATTAAATGTCAAGAAAAATGACACTGAACCCATATACCAAAGCTCTTTTATGGTCTAAATATGCGATAAATAGGTGTATCTTTTAGAAACTTATGTGTAACCCGTTTTTGAATCGCATTT
>NW_007409012.1:0-658 GCF_000475195.1 Diaphorina citri
TGGAAAATTGAGTACAGGTACCTCTATGCTCTACGTAAACAGCTATCAGAGCTGCGGAATAAGCGAGAGAGAGAGAGAAAAAGAGAGAGAGAAGGAGGGAGGGAGAGGAAGAAGTAAGAAAGATTGAAAAGATACAAAAATGAAGAAAAAAGAAGGGAAAAAATGCAAGAAAAAGAAAAATGCAATCAGTGCTGAAAAAAATCAAAGTCAGAGGGAAAAACACATTTCTCAGAATCTAATACTGTGACGTCATAAAAAAAAAAATATATATATATATTTAGCAATGACGTTAATATCTTAGAAATTATGTTAACCCCTTTTTCCCAAAAGTTATTAACCCCTTCTTCTCCTCTGTCTCAAAAGGTTACATGCTTGCCCAAATAACTAATAATAATCCATGCTAATAAACATCATGTAGATGTAGACCCTAATCAAAGAGTGACATCATGTCAAAAACGGCCCTATTATCGGTTCCCATTAACTTGAGAATTTTAGTGACCTAAGTCAAACCGTATCGTCTTGCCATGTCATGGAGGGAGCGAAAATTGCTTCCAACTTTGGCTTTTTTTTCAATAAAGCCTTAGTTTGCCAGCCTAGTTAGCTTAGTTGGTAGTGCGTCTGCCTTGTAAGCGCTAGGCCGCGGGTTCGATTCCCGCCC
>NW_007409013.1:0-658 GCF_000475195.1 Diaphorina citri
TCGTTCCACCAATGTACAGGTCGTCTTTTGGAGTTTCCAGTGGTTTTCTTGGGTAGTACATGATTGCATGCTTTTTTCACCTGTTCTATGTACTTTTCTACATTTGTGGGGGGGTTGGATATGCAGAATTCCTCAAATGTTTTACCCAATGTATCTGCCAATTCTTCTTTGAACCTCCAGCCAATTGTTTTCTTGTCTTCTTTTTCTATGGGTCTTCTTCTGTTTGTATTTGTTTCTATTGTGAAGGAGATATATCTGTGGTAGCTAAGTGATTCCTTTTCTTCATGTACTTTCCAGTGTTTTACTTTTGATAGTTCTCTTGTTGAGCAGATTGTTAGGTCTATGAATGATGTCTGCATATCTCTGATGAAAGTGGGAGTTTTTCCATCATTTATTACTGTGAGATTGTGAGATGCACACCATTCCAGTATGAAGTCTCCACGATGATTGTTTATAACCCCACCCCATGTTCTTGACTTGGCGTTAAAGTCACCTCCAATGACAACGTGTTTATTCCAATCTCGGATGTCTTGACTGACGGTAAGTAACATGTTTTCAACCACCTCAGTTTCTTGATTTCTTGGAATATTTGGTGATATATAAACGCATATTATCATTAAGGTTTCTGTTTTCACACATACATAACCCTTCCTTTTGA
>NW_007409014.1:0-658 GCF_000475195.1 Diaphorina citri
GAGCGACGCGCCAACGCGCTCCAAAACGAACTGGAAGAATCGCGCCAACTCCTGGAACAAGCTGACCGAGGTAAGCGCAGAAATAGGGCTCATATTTGTCTAATTGGGGACGTAAAAAAGAGAGTAGACTAGTGTCTAGCTGTGGGACTATAAACAGAAAGAAGAACAGCTAACCCTAACCAGCCTAGCTAACTGATAGTTTCAAAGGGCTCTCTCTTGAAAAGAACAAGCACAAGTCCTCACGATGGTTGTCTGCGGTTCAGGACTAGCCAATTAAACATGTCTAGAGACCATCACCCCGGGTGTATGCTGATAGAAGAGGAAAGATCTTCTATAGTAGAGCATTTGTTTAAACCTGCTAAGGTTAAAAAAAGTACAAGACTTGCTAGATGGTACCTATGTTTAATGACATCAATGTTTTAAAACCACGCTAATGTATATTAACCAACCTCAGTGGTGCAGTGGTTATCGCGTTGGAATTTGGATATGAAGGTTGTTGGTTTCAGTCATTGGGGAACACTATTTGTGACAATCATTTATGCTTAACACAATTAAAACTCCTTTTTCTAAATCTACACTGTTCTATTTCTTAATCTATTATTCTACACTATTCTTTTCTATTTCTTAATCTATTATTCTACACTATTCTTTTCTATTT
>NW_007409015.1:0-658 GCF_000475195.1 Diaphorina citri
GTGAGTGTTTTCGGCATATCAGCTAAAAGTGTTTGTGGCACATCCACTAAAAACTAAAAGTTATTAGATGCCTCAAAACATTTTATAAGAAAGAGCAAGTGACACATCCACCAAAATTTGGAATCTCACTTCCTTTTCCTCGACCACCTATTTCTTGTTCTTCATTTTCGTCTACTATTCTTTCATTTTCATCTCCCTCGTTCCATTTCTCTATCTCTTCGTCATAGTTTCTGAAATGAAAAGAACTCTGATGTCTCGTTTCTTTTCCAAGTGTTTCTACCATTATGAATTGTGCCACGCTCACAATGTGTTATGCTCGAATGTGTTATGCTAATACGGAAAACATAAAATTTCAAATACTCGGAATATTTCTCTTTCACTTCGCTCGCAAAGAACGTACTGGGTTTGCAGAACATCACAAACTTCTTTTCAAATGTGATTGCCTTGTAAGAGCTAGCTCGCGGGTTCGATTCCCGCCCGGGGCAGATTTAATCCTGAAAGGATAGGGCTCGTTCTCGGAACGGCTGTCTTTCTCCTATCCTGTCTTCCTTTTCTCTTCGATTTAGGGGACGATAAGGAGCAGTTACAGTTCCTAATATCAAACCTCCTAAAAATTATGATCATGTAAATGATGATGATGATTTTTTTTTTTTTTTTT
>NW_007409016.1:0-658 GCF_000475195.1 Diaphorina citri
CGTCCACCAATATTCAAGTCATCTACTTTGACCACAACACCAACATTGAATATGTAAGTTCTTCTAGAAATAGGTAATTTCTATGGGGGAAAAAGAAGAAAAGACATTTGAATAGCTGTTATAACTACAGAATGATACGTATACCTAGACTCTAGGTCCTAGAGGGACCCAAGATACAATTGAGCGCGGGAATATTGTATCGTAGGTACGAAGAATAAACAATGTAGGTAGGTATGTAGTGTATGTAGGTAGGTACTTATTTGTAGGTAATGTATGTACTTTTCCACTTATTGTAATATTGTTTGTAATTAATAAGGCAAATCTATTGTTGAAAACCAAGTCTGTTGTGGGTGTTGCGGCGTAAGGTAAAAACTGAGGTATCTTTACCCACAATAGTGAGTAGGTACAAGTAGAATACCACTGTTCAGTCCGATACCGAATAAGTAAAAGTACAGAGGTTAAAAAATGGTTCAACTGTTGTAAGTGGGCTTGTTGAATTTGAATATGGATTGTGGAGAAAAGGAAAATAGGACACGCCTTTACAGACTTATTTTTAGGACGTTATTTCCGTTTGACCAACTTAACAATGTATGCTCATGATGACCGTGTCTCTGTTTCAGTGCAAAACATTCATGGTAGGTCCAGAGGAGACAGCCAA
>NW_007409017.1:0-658 GCF_000475195.1 Diaphorina citri
CCCTTCATTTCACGTATGTTCATCTTCATCCCTATATTTACGCCCTGTGGGTTCCAAGTCGAGTGGGAAGTAAAACGTGCCTAAATTAAAACCCTATACTTATCCCTACATAGGCCCTATATAGGGTTCATTGGGCTTAGGATCTTCTCATTTTCAACCTCTGACCTTTCGAACCTAATTTCGTGCCATGTGTCAATTTGCCTGACAAAAGTTACTCGTGAACGAGGATAGGTATTAGGTCACAGAGTGTTTCTGAGGCCGAAACTGGCAGAAAGCTTTTATTGGAGACTCGAGAAGACTATAATAAATATGTGATTATGTGTTCAACATATCGGGGAATTTTGTTCGATAGAGGTTTAATTAACGTCATACCATACAAGCATGGATGAGTCGAGTGGATTGGAACACATCACAAGCCTTCGAGCACACTCCATTTGTCAAGGGTCTATGTATTACCTTGCCCTTGGGATTAATTTAATTGAAGAAACCATTTACTGATGAAATTTGTAAACTGCTCTGGTCTCTAGTAGCGGGGTCTTTTATCCTCTATTTGGGGACAAGCTACTCGCTTCTTTTACTAACCTTACCCAGCCTGAATGGGACCTTACCAAGCCTGAATGGGACCTTACCAAGCCTGAATGGGACCTTACCAAGCCTG
>NW_007409018.1:0-658 GCF_000475195.1 Diaphorina citri
CCCCCCCCCCTCCTGCTGAATGATCATAAAGAATGATCATGAATTCTGATATCTGATATGAACAGATTTAAGCTAATTTTTTGTGACTTTAACGTACAGTGCACCTGTACGCTGTACGCTGTACGTTATACATTCGTACTAGTACGTTACTAGTTACTACCTACACTACCTACTTGACTCGCGGGTTTTTGTGTTTTTCGTACGTACCTACCTATCTTTTTATTTTTTTTTTTTGTAATTTTTTCTGTTTATTAGTCAGTTCCCGTATTTTCCATAGATTTGGAAAAAAACCGGAACAAAGGTGTGTTCCGGCGGAACATTTGATTTTTGACAAAAATACGGATTGTTCCGGGAAATAACGTACGGTTGGCAACCCTAGGCCAGCCACACTCACTATCAGGTAGACCTGACCAGTCACGGCTGAAAAGGTCTGCCTGTCAGGTCTACCTGCTAGTGAGTGGCAGGCCCAAAAATAACCGGGTCTGACGACTGAATAGTGAATAGTAAGCTTGGAAGGTAGGTATGTACCTAAACACATCACTGAGAAAAAACTAGGATGACTGGGTTCCGGCACTCTAATATTGAACTCTATATCGGGAAGCTCGACACTATAATATAGCATTCCAAAAGCCCAAATCAGGGGAAGTAACCCAATAAT
>NW_007409019.1:0-658 GCF_000475195.1 Diaphorina citri
AAAAAAAAAAAAAATACCCTGTCATTCAGTAAAATATATAAGTGTGTCTACCTGTATAGGTACATAGTTAATAGTTATATTTCTAATTTTTTGTTTCTCAGCAATTTTGGTTTTAAAAAAAAGAAGCCTTTATCAAACTGTAGGTATATTGTACCTAGGTACCTAACGTACCTTCATAGAACCCACACATCTACGGAAGTTTCTGCAATTTCCAATAATTGAAAAATGGACTGTAGATAGGTAGATACTGCAATCGTAGTTTTGGCATCTCCACCAACGATATACACATATTTAAGACTCTAAACGTCTAAAAATGTAAAATAAATACTAAATGGTAATACCTACATAGGTAATTCAATTACCTATTTCCCGAAGTTAAAATAGATATTATGTTTCACTACTGTACCACCAGGTCTAGATAATAAAAGGTCGATACCTATGCCCCCTGTGATTTGTTGAAGTGTGCGAGCAGTAAAATCCATACACTTTGCACTTGTGCGAAATGGGTTTCTACGGTTTCCAAAGAAATGAATGACAAGTTTTCGAAGGATCTTATTGGAAACTTGTTAAGTAACGTACGTACTGACGACAATTTAAGTTATATTAGCACCTATTCAGAGTGACAACTTGGTAAGTTACGTGCTTAAAACTTGACAAG
>NW_007409020.1:0-658 GCF_000475195.1 Diaphorina citri
AACGAAACTTGCCATGCATTGTTACTATGTGGGACTCTATTAGTGTGAAAAGTTTCAAAGTTCTACGTATTACTGGAAAAAAGATACAGGAAGGTCAAAAGTGGGTCGAATTGTTTCGTGTAATATTACACACTGTGTGCGTTAGGCCGGAACTTGGCCTGGCGCACCACTGGAAATTGTATTTACTTCTTCATACTTTGGTGATAGGCTGATAGGGCATAACATCGGCATACTGTATTTATGGTTTTATAGCTTCCCATTTTGAAAATCCCATTATACTCCACTGGAAATTGTAAATACTCTTCAATTCTTTGGTGATATTGATGATATGCTGATATGGCATAGATCCGAAATACTTTATGGGTTTAGAATAGACTATACCTTGTTTGGGATAGGACTGAAAAGTCCCTTTACCTAGGTTTCATTTGACATATTTTTTGACATTGACATATTTTGACTTATGGGGTTTAGTAGAGCTTCCCCGTTTGAGAATTTTATCCCACGCCACTGCTGTTCAGTTAGAAACTAATGGAAAGAAAATAAAAAACTGATCATGTGTTGTTGATAAAACAATAAGAATACATAAAAAAAATAAAAAAAAGAAGTTTGTACAAAAAGCTCGGTACTTATCTCAGCCTTGTGCGAGATTGTACTACAA
>NW_007409021.1:0-658 GCF_000475195.1 Diaphorina citri
ACCATATCAGTTAATCATTCAGAAAATTATTCTGACCAAAACCGTTGGAGTAATCGTTTCATTACTGACGAGATTCAGGCTTATTGATAATGACTTTTGTTGTGTGATCTGATTTTTCCCCAAGCTATTTAGGTAACCGTTTTTCAGTAAGCATATTTCTTGAAAGAATCTAGCTGGGGGACTTTAAACAGGGAAGACACTAGTTTGAAATTTTCCTTGCTAAAAAAATAGCGAAGGTTCAGTGCGAATAGCATCCACTTGTGAAATTTTGTAGCCAAAACTTAAATGTCAGCCCAAAAGCAATCCTTAAGGCTGATTGAGAGGCTGGCGCAAAAAGGCAACCCCGGCTAAAGACGGGAAAAGACGAGGAGGAAGAAGACGAATATTATTCAAAGAATACTTGTGTGAATCAAATACTAGTGGATCCATAACGCAAATCTACCTTTACATATGTATAAGGAGGAATTGATTGGCAAATTCAAATTTGGTTGACAATCCAAGATGATCAAGGGATGAAATTGGATAAAACCCTTTTTTTTACTTTTTTGATTTCAAACTTGAATCAGAAGCTTCTCGACATTTTTACTTCTTTATGTAGGCCATCTGCTAGGCCAGGCCAAATTGTATCTTTGTTTCCATAATAGAATCATCGGTATCA
>NW_007409022.1:0-658 GCF_000475195.1 Diaphorina citri
CAAATAAAGGTCCATGCCAAATTTGGTGCTTTCCTGACGAAATGCAGCTTTTTTGACGTTAGGCCACCGACTATATCCGCGACATTCCTTACCTTACTGTACTGTCCTTACAGCACCTCATTATACTGTTATAAATGTTATAGTTATAATAATTCCATAGTAAATTAGAACTTATGACCCAGTAGTAGATAGATGTATACAGTGTCGTCATCATAACCGAGGGAAAGTCATACTCTTATACAGGGTGAGTGGGACAGACTTACTTGAGAAAAATGTTTTTCCCTGTAACCTGACCCCTGTTCTATAGAAATCTTCCTACTTCACACATGTTATAGGACGTCATACTGAAGAAGGAAACCCTAAACATAGGGGTTCAATGAACTGTAGAACTCACTCAGAATAAGAGCTCGTATGTATATTATGGCCTAAAAAGACCCTATTGGGACCAAAATCCAATGAGCAAATTTATTTCAACATCTGTGCCAAATTCAATCGAAACTATACAAGCCTTTCGATAGTTAGAGCCCGTCTCCTCTTGTCGTGAGTTTCACCCGATTTTTCCCCGAATATTTCCGGGTGAATTTGTGGCGCTCACAACAACACTCAACACAAATATAATCTTACATAGAAAACGCAGGTTCTCGTTTCTCCACAATTT
>NW_007409023.1:0-658 GCF_000475195.1 Diaphorina citri
GTCTTTTTACCAGGAACACGAAAGTGGTGGTGCAAATTTTGTCCAGAAAACCAAAAAGCCAAAAAACCAAAAAAACTGATTTTGGAGGATTTTTTTTTTTCACATTTTCTCACACAAATGAGCTCTGATCTTGAAATTTTATTTGTCACGACGACCTATGCGTCACCTGTGTTAAGCTACACCGAGAAAGGCCAATAAATGGATGGGTGACTTAAATATTATATTCGGAATAAGGGGAGAACGGGCTCTAGTCAATATTTTAAATCATTACATGAAAGTAAAATCAAAACTGAAATCAATAATAATAATAATAAACTGAATATTAAACAAATTAGGTAGGTACATAAGTACTGATTTTCTTTAACCACGATCGAATAAACTACGGGCTAAAAAATTCCCGGAGGGACGGTTCCAGCTTGTTTCCTTTTATTTAAGTACCTTTTTATATCCCCCCCTTTCCTCCCCTTCGTATATTTTATCTCTTCCTCTCTCCTTTTCTTTTACCTCCCTCCTCTTCCTCCAGTTCTTACCTATTTGTTTTTTTATCTCCCCGTCTATCCTCTCTCTCTCTCTTCCTTCTTTCATTCTTTTCCATCCCTTTTCATGTTTTTCGCAGTATTAGTTTTATCTTGTGTGTTTTCTTCTTGTTCTTAGAAAA
>NW_007409024.1:0-658 GCF_000475195.1 Diaphorina citri
TCTCTCTCTCTCTCTCTCCCTCTCCCTCTCTTTCTCTCTTCTTTCTCCCTCTCCCTCGCTTTCTCTTTTCTCTCTCTCTCTCTCCCTCTCCCTCTCTTTCTCTCTCCCCTTCCCTCTTTATTTCTCTCTTGTATTTCTTTCTCTCCCACTTCTAACTTATTCTGTCCCTCCCTACCTCTCTCTATCTTTTTCTTCGTCTGCATCTTTGTGTATTATTTTATCATTTTATCCCTCCCCCCCTTTGGTTTTACCCCTCCTTCTTCTTCTCCTTTCTCTCTCTTGTTATTCTTCTTTCTCTACTTCAAGTTTTTTTCTTCGTTTCCTCCTTTTCTTATTCGTCTTCTTTTATTTATTCCCCTGATTTGTTTTTCTTTTCCTTTTCTTCATCTTTTCTGTCATTTTTTCGGCTTTTAAATGCCCACAAATAAATGAGGAATCAAGTTCAGTTACAAAAGAAAGAAATACCTACGGGCGATTAAAAATAAATACCTACCTAGGCCGCCGGCCGGCCGGTAGATAGAATGCTTACTAGGTGAAAAGAATTCACTTGAAAATAAAACAAAAACCACACTAGCTATATGTATACATCACAGCTAGGTGGTTTATGTGACCATAATTTTAATTTGCACACAAATTAATAATAATAATGGGCACAAAC
>NW_007409025.1:0-658 GCF_000475195.1 Diaphorina citri
TTCTAATGAAAAAGTTCAAAGAGTTGTGACGTCAGATTTCACGTCAAAATGCGCAGAAACGGTTGCGCACAAACAAACAAACGAAGCGGGAGTCATGAATTATGACGCCATCGCCTACGGGAGCGTATGTCGTGACGTCAAAGTTCACGATTTACCGGTATTTTTTAAATCGATTTATCTCGGTATCTAGAAGTCATAGAAGAGAAAAATTCCGTTGGTCCTCATTTTTCCTGCTCTATGACTTTCAAACGTCACCCAAGTAAGCGCAACTGATCTATTTTCACGTATTGTTTTCTCTTCAGGAACTATGCAAGTCTCACGGGTTCGCAGTTACTCGACCACGGTGCAGCCCAAACTCGAACTCCATCAGATGTTAACCACAGCCGGAGCACCCCCTCCTCCCCCTCCCCAGACCAGACACTCGCTGAGCGACACGAAACAACACGAGGTCACCCGAACTCGGAAACGATCCAGCACGTGTTTTCTCTTCAGGAACTATGCAGGTCTCACGGGTTCGCAGTTACTCGACCACGGTGCAGCCCAAACTAGAACTCCATCAGATGTTAACCACAGCCGGAGTACCCCCTCCTCCCCCTCCCCAGACCAGACACTCGCTGAGCGACACGAAACAACACGAGGTCACCCGAACTCGGAAACG
>NW_007409026.1:0-658 GCF_000475195.1 Diaphorina citri
TCGACCATCACCATCTATTCCACTGCTCGGAGCTCCACTTGGAACTTGAACATTAATATGATAACCTGTCATTAGAACTGATTAATGTGGAAGGAATATAAAACAGACTTGAGATAAATGTCAAATTTACGTGAGGCATGTTACGATCTGCAATTTACAATTCTGATTGATATCCCTGGTAGTACCAATGCTACATGTCGTGTCCTACTGGGTATTTTAAGTTTTGTTTCAAGTACTAAATTTTGTGTGCTTTTAGCGAGAGATGTACACATTGATCAAAGTTTTGGCAAGGTCAACTTGATTTTCCCCTTTCCCCCAACATTTCCTCCGTGCTGCATCTCTCCAGTGAGTGTACTGCTTCTGCTTCTACACAAAGACACTATTGACCCTTTTTCCCGAGGATATGAGAGCTATATCCTTTATGTCTTTTCAATTTAACGATATCGAGCATCTTTTCTTTGTCATCATGTTTGTTGATAAACAAAACCCTGTTCCGAGTCTTCCCTTGCTGTCCGGGAACGTAGTTTCCATGTAATCCCCATGTTCGTCATCAAAAGCGTCCTTCACGAGGATTTGTGCTGTAATTTCATCACGGAATTTCCTCTGTGGCTCGGAACAAGTTTAACTTTAAGCTGTTATCTCGTAGCAGAGGGAATAT
>NW_007409027.1:0-658 GCF_000475195.1 Diaphorina citri
GTGCTAAGCTAATATTCTCTTAACTCATTAGCATTCCACATTCACACTTCCCAAAGAACTTGGGACGTGAGATAATATACCAGCAATACAAAGTCATTATTTGGGCAGTAATAAAACTAATGCCTCGTATTTTAGACGAGTTGTTTTCGACCCTTTTGCTCTCACGGCATCACTGTTAGAAAAACCTTTGGTGGCACTGGCAAACGAAACTGTTCTAAAGACCCTTCTCCTATAGAGTAGAATAGACTATACCTTATTTATGCTGCTAGAATGAGACTGAAAAGTCTTTTACCCCTACAGTTGTTGTTGAAGCGGGGTTTCCCTCGAAATCTCACGGATCACCTTTCTTCAAGATAAACCCGTGCACCTTGGTTGGGAATTACTGGTTTAGAACTACAAAACCCCAATGCTATGGACAAATAAAACCAATGCCTAACACAATGTACAATGGGACAAATAAAACCAAGCAAGGCTTATGTGTGGACAAGGTGATCAGAAGTTTTATGTGTGGACATCAAGTACGCACGCATCCCATATTGATCGATAAAACCAGAAGAGCACCTGTTTCATTTTGGTAAGAACAAACTGAACTTTATTGAACAACAACAATCTGGCTCAAATCAAGACTACCGAAAGTAGGTATCCATAAGTACATATC
>NW_007409028.1:0-658 GCF_000475195.1 Diaphorina citri
ACCCTAGTTAGGGCTGATTGAGAGGCTGACGAAAACCGCCGACCCCGCGTCTTTACACGGGAAAAGGCGAAGAAAAAGAAGAAGATTAGGTATTATTATTGCATGTGCGGCGAAATCCCTTTGTTTTTCTTCTTTTTTTTTCTTCCTTATAGCTATACAGGGTTGTCACTGTTGTACCCTTTTGTCTTCAGATGTATGTAGGTGTCACCCTGTACGTGTATGTAACTTGAGGTCTGACAAAGCGTTTGATTTCATCAGATCAGACTTAGCACTACTTTGAAGTTCACTAATATCCCTATTATCTTATTATGTAGAAATTTATATACAGGGTGTGCAACTGCTATGCCTTATTGTCTTTAGATGTATCTAGGTTTCATCCTGTAACCCTGTATGTAACTTGAGGTCTCATTCATTAGATTCCACTAGGTTAGAGTTTAAGTTTAGACTCTGTAATTTGAAGTTCGTAACCCTGTATGTAACTTGAGGTCTCATTCATTAGATTCCACTAGGTTACAGTTTAAGTTTAGACTCTAATTTGAAGTTCACACTAATATCCCAATTATGTGTAGAAATTTATATGTATACAGGGTGATCAAAAATACGCCTTTATTACCTTTAGATTTGACAGGAGATTACGATTTCCATGAGAGTCATAAGG
>NW_007409029.1:0-658 GCF_000475195.1 Diaphorina citri
GGCGATGACGTCACATCAAATGTCCCGAGCAAAGCTCCCTCGCAGGCAACGCATTAATGTGTTTGTGCGCATACGCTTCTGCGCAGTTCTTTCTCCGCTAGCGCGCTTGCGTTGTGGCGCTACCTAACGGACGAAAAAAACAACTGGGTAAAGTCTGACGTCACACTAATTTGAACTCTTTCATTAGAATGGCAATTAAAAATTAAATTTTCGACCTTTTAAAGTTACTTTTTCGGAGTTTTGACCTCAGATTTGGATTTTTCACAACTTTTTACGTAGGAATCTTTATTAATAATATTTTCCCAATTGCAACTCTTCCATTGAGTTCTCCGTGAGTTATTATTGGAGTGAAGGCCCTAAATCGCTTTCGTTCCGGAGTCTTCTGCTGCAAATATAACAAAGAGCAGCAACCTCCGTGGCCGAGTGGGTATCACACTAGGCTTGCACGCAGGAGGCCTGGGTGCGATTCCCGGCGGGGCCGAGATTTTTTTTCGGCTTTGTGCTCGGAGTTCGGGGTGCACTCAGCCTCGTGAGGACAATTGAGTAGCTACTTCAATCGAGTAGCGACCAGTGGCGACACTACCAGTGTAAAAAGATTATTGAAATATGGAAATTGATTGCAAAGGAGGCACTTAGTAATGTTGTGATATCCACAAAA
>NW_007409030.1:0-658 GCF_000475195.1 Diaphorina citri
TGTGTTGGTTTCGAAAAGAAATTATAATTGGTAATATAATATTTTGCCATATAATTTATTATTATTTTCTCCTTTTTTCTCGAGAGAGAGAAAGGAGAGGAAGAAAGAAAGAAAGAGGGGAGGGAGATAGAAAAGGAGGAGAGAGGGAAGAAGCAAGAAAGGAGAGAGGAGTGAGAGAAAAAGGAAGAGAAGAAGAGGAGGTAGAAGGACAGGGAAATGAAGAGGAGGAAGAAGTGAAAGAGGAACAAGGCAGAAGAAGAGGCAGCAGTAGAAGAATGAAGAAGAAGGACACGAAGAGGATAAAGAGAAAGAGGAGGAGAGGGTCGGAAACGAGAGAGGAGAAGGAAAAGAAAGAATAAGATTAAGGAGGAGGAGGACGAGGAGGAGGATGAGGAGGAGGAGGAAGTGTAAGATTGAATTTTCCTTTTCAGCAGTTTTCTATTCTATTTTCTACTTCCTGCTTTTAGTTACTACTCTTAGATAATGCTGACGGTATTAGTTTCAGATCTGACTTGGATAGATTTGGAACACCAACTTATCACGAAAGCACCTTGGCCATAACTGGCTAGAATAGAGTAGAACAGAGGTTCTCAACCGGTGGTACGCGTACCACTGGTGGTACGCGGATACATTTTAGGTGGTACGCAGTCATATATTA
>NW_007409031.1:0-658 GCF_000475195.1 Diaphorina citri
CTCTTACATGGAGAAGTGTCCACCCCCAGGACTCAGTGCTTCCAAAGTCAAAGTAAGTAGGAATCTCTGTAGGATAAAATTTTACAAGGCAGTTTCACTTACAGGCTTAAGTATTAATTTTTTTTTTTAATTTTATTTGTTTGAAAATTTCAAGTTCAATTTTTTTTCACTCCCTTGACAGATATACATAGTCAGTCCTCTGTATTGTTTATCAAATATTACTCAAACAAAATACCATTGATTTCAGGAGCTCACACGTCAAATGCTCAAGGGTGTTGATTTCCTCCACTCTCACCGCATCATTCATCGTGACTTGAAGCCTCAGAATCTGCTCATTACTCGGGCTGGAGGTCTCAAGATAGCTGACTTTGGATTGGCCAAAACCTTTGACTATGATATGATGCTCACGTCTGTTGTGGTCACCCTGTGGTAATTATTGCTTTCTACTTTCTATTACTACAATATATTTTACTTTGTTTTATTTTTCCTTCAATTTTTTTAGAATGTACATAGCTCCATTTAACTGTCCTTTCTCTCCTGCTTCTTTTCTCCCCCTTTTCTCTCTTCCTTTTCTCTTTAATTATCTCTCCCAGTCCCATAAACCAAGCACATCTGTCCAACCTTGGAAGCCAGCCATTCCATTGTAGAAAAATATGGG
>NW_007409032.1:0-658 GCF_000475195.1 Diaphorina citri
TCGAACAGGCGAAGGTTCTGCTATTCGTGTTAAAAAGTAACGCAGCGATAAATTCATTATTGGAAGTGGTTTCTGATGCCGGCACGTAAAATTAAAGATAAAACCTTGACGAGGAGGAGGAGGAGGAGAAGGAGAAAATGGAGGTTGAGAAGAGAAAGTTAAGAGGAAGGGAGAGGAGGAGGGTGAAAAGGGAGGGAGTATGAGGCGAGGGAGAAGGATGAGGGTGGTAGGAGGAAAGATGAAAAGGGTATAGTAACCTAGGAGTAGGATGAGAAAGGATAATGGGTGGAGGAGTAGAAGAATGGAAGGGAGAGGGGGGAGGATGAGAGAAAGGATAATGGGAGGGGAAAATGGGGAGTATGAGCTGATAAGAAAAACCTACTAAGGAAATTAATTCGTCTTTTTCACTATTCAGCCCTCCTATTCTTCCACCCCCATAGAGATATATAAAATACAGTGTGTTACTAAGGAAAATATTCTCCTGGTCCAGGGGTTCAAAACTTGCTCTAGCCACGGACCACTTTCGAATTTAATGATTTCCCACGGACCACTCAGTACCTCAGTAATAGGTGGAAAAATGTGTCAGGTAATCACAGGAAATTACAAAGATATAATATTCCGTTGGAAAAAAAATAGGTGTATTTATTTATTTATTAAA
>NW_007409033.1:0-658 GCF_000475195.1 Diaphorina citri
AAAGGTGTTGTTACTTGCAAAAAGCAAAGTTCATTCATAATTTCATGCGGATTCTAGAAATTTCCAAGAAAAATTACGACACTTTGGTGATGTACTTAAGCGAGCAGGGAAATATAATAAGGGAGAAATCAACCAAGGAAGAAGAGCAAGGAAAATTGGAAAGTCAAAAAACTTTCCAATGAGCTTAAAACATCCCCCCATTGAACCCATCTCTCCTAAAACCCACCACTCTCGCCCTCAACAAAAAAAGCTCCCATCCCCACAATGCTCCCATTTCCACACCCCGTCCCCATAATGTTCCCATTTCCACACCCCATCCCCACAATTTGTCACCGCAGCTTCCCTTTTAACAAGGGGAATGCAATATGTAGAACAGCAATAATTACATGTTTCGTAAAGCTAACTGGAGTACAAAGTTGAAATATATTCGAATGTAAATTTTTCACTTTCTTTCCTCTCATTTTCCTCCACTTTATTCGTATTTTCTGCTTTTCTTCTTCAGTTCTTCTTCGTCTCCGTCTTATTTCTTCTTCTTCATCGTCTTTCACTTTTGCTTCTCGTTAGTCATATACAGATACTAACCAACCTCAGTGGTGTAGTGGTTAGCACGGTGGACTCTGGATCTGGAGGTTGGTGGTTCGAGTCCTAGTCAAGTCAT
>NW_007409034.1:0-658 GCF_000475195.1 Diaphorina citri
CACGAAAAATTGGGAATGCAGACTTGGCCTTAATTTTCTGATCTCACCACTTTTAAGGGCCGACATTTTTGCATAGGAACTTGGCCTTTTTTTCACATTTGTGTTTTTTTGGGGGTATTATTCACCAAGCATTGCATCAGAAAATGTTCCCAACCAAACCATCAGTTCCCTGCTATAAATATAAACCTACATGGGGGTATTATTCACCAAGCATTGCATCAGAAAATGTTCCCAACCAAACCATCAGTTCCCTGCTATAAATATAAACCTACATCAATAGTAGAAAACAGATAGCAAACTGTATTGGGATATGTCTGTCATCACTGATACCAATATTCAACACAATAGACCGGATATCTTGGTATTGAGCAAACATGATAATCCTCAGGAAAGAAAAGCCATCATATTCGATGTCACAATACCACTGGACGACAATATACATGAAGCATATGTTGAAAAAATAAGAAAGTATCAAGATCTAAAACAGAAGATAGCTCAAATATACAATCAGTCATCTGTATCAATCATTCCTATTGTAATAAGTGCTAATGGGTTAATTCACAAAAACCTGAAGTCTGCGTTGGAATCCTGCGGCTTGAAGAACCCTGAGTATCTAATTGGAATGTGTCAGAAATCTGTCATCTTGTCGACAACCTCC
>NW_007409035.1:0-658 GCF_000475195.1 Diaphorina citri
AATATGACTGAAACCTAATCTTGATGAGAGAGAGGGAAAAAAATTCTGGTTTGATCATCACACGACTTTCTTGTACGTAATGCAAAAAGTAATAATTTGGAAAATAAATAAACCTATCCTAAAAAAGATTTATAAAAATGGCCTCCCCACAGATTTTTTTTTCTATGATGAACTCTTTTTCTCTTACAGTTTACGGGATCATAGCAAATACATCTAGGTAATAGAAAAAGATTGCAAAAATCCATCATTTTTCGGGAATAGATCAGTTGCGCTTACTTGGGTGATGTTTCAAAGTCATAGAGCAGGAAAAATGAGGACCAATGGAATTTTTCTTTTTCTTCTACGACTTCTAGATACCGAGATAAATTGATTAAAAAAAATACCGGTAAATCGTGAACTTTGACGTCATGACATACGCTCCCCGTAAGCGATGACGTCACATAAAATGTTCCGAGCAAAGCTCCCCCGCAGGTAACGCATTAATGTGTTTGTGCGCATACGTTTCTGCGCAGTTCTTTCTGCTCCTCCGCTAGCGCGCTTGCATAGTGGCGCTACTTAACGGACGAAAAAAAACAACCGCGTTGTTCGAACCTGATCACATTATATGTTAAAAATATCCTTCCCTTCCTAAATTTCCTTAATCGCACCGCACCGTGTA
>NW_007409036.1:0-658 GCF_000475195.1 Diaphorina citri
GAGAGAGAGAGAGAGAGAGAGAGAGAGAGAGAGAATATTTACTGGTGTACTCTCCAAGTTCAATCTCTTCCAGTTATCTATCATTCCTCAAAATTACTCTCTCTTTCCCTCCCTCCCTCTCTCTCTCTCTATTTATTGCCATCAAATTCTCATTTTCTTTTCATTAGGAAGAAAAAGAAGAAGGAGAAAGAGGAGGAGGAAGGAAAAGTATAACTTCTTATCTTTCACACAATAAAATGTGATTCTCGTATGTTTTTTTTTTTTTTTTTTTTTTTCCAAAGTAAAAAGTCAATAATGTACAGTAATCTTCTTCTTCTTCTTCTTCTTCTTCTTCTTCTTCTTCTTCTTCTTCTTACTCTCCTTTAACACTTCTTTTTCTTCTTCCTTTTCTTCTTCTTCTGCTTTTTCTTCGTCTTCTTTATTAACTTTTCCCGTTCCGATGGGGTTGGCGGTTGTCGTCATTCTCGTTAGGTTAGATCGATCAGTGCCCATTTTACAACCAGAAGACCTTAATCCTTCGACTCTCACTGTGAAAATGAAATTTACCTGGGTATAATATTCTAATTCTTACACGAGAAGAAAAAAATATGGTGTGAACATCACACGACTTTCCTTATCCTATTGAATGATGCTTATTTGAGTGTTCTTTTACCCTAAC
>NW_007409037.1:0-658 GCF_000475195.1 Diaphorina citri
TTGTTCAGAAGTTACGTCAATGGAATGTTGCTATAAAAGGAGCTGTCACAAATGAGCAGTGACCAGTGTTATTATAGGATTAGGTTGAATACAAAAAAAAAAGTTTTCACTATTTGAGCAGTGACCAGTGTTATTATAGGGTTAGGTTTAAACACAAAAGACAAGTACAAAAATAATAGCAATAGCGTTCATGTTCAAAGTTTGTTCCTATACGCCAATAGAATACAGAAGTTATAGCATACTGTATATGTAGGTACAGTTATTTTTGGTCACCCTGTTCGTTATATACTTATTTATTTACTTTATGGTCTCAAGTATATAGGTTCAAAGGTAGAATAAAATTAAAAGTACACACAAGTAACAACTGATTGTAAAAGAGTGAGTAAATGAGAGTGCGAAAGAGAGAAGGAAAGAGAGAGAATTAGGAGGAAGTCAAAGAGAGGGTGATAAAGGGAGGGAGAGAGTGAGATATGTAAACGAAAAAGAGAGAGAAAAATAGATGAGAGGAAGGAGAAGAGGAGTAGTAGGAAATCAAGGAGGGGAGGGGAAGGAAGGAGGGAGGGAGGGAGAGAGAGAGAGAGACTGGGATTAATTTGTATTATGTATGTTCTCATATCATACAAAGGCAGGAAACACATATCTCCCTCACTCTCTCCTT
>NW_007409038.1:0-658 GCF_000475195.1 Diaphorina citri
ATTTATAGGTAAGAAAGAACCTCGGGAATCGAACCCGCTACCTAGCGTTTACAAGGCAGACGTGCTACACTTTAAGCTGACTAGGCTGGTTAGGGAAAAGGTTTACCTTGCCCTGTTTACCATCAATTATTTGGAGTACCGTTTTTATTTCGTAGCAAGGAAAGAACTGCTAATTGGACTCGTCTGATCTGTGTCGTAGTATGCCTCTCATCAGATGGGCGAGAAGACACAATACTTCCCACTCAGGTGCTGTGTCAACACGAGAACACCAGAAAGTAACTCGTTGAAATGTTTGCAATAGAAAAACGAGTACAAACTTTTGTCGATGGTGGGCATCGAACCCTGGACCTTCTGCATGGCAAGCAAGCGTATTACCACGGGTTAACTGTGCCTGATTGGACTAACCAATCCATAAATAATTATTACGATACAAATACATCCATTGATAGTACCCCTCTCTCTCTCTTTACTCATAAAACTTTTGTAACTTTGTAATTTATATTTACATATTTCTGCTTTTTCAGGAGACAATTGTGAGACGGATATCACAAAGAGTGACTGCAAGGGCGTATGTTCCCCGGGCGCCACTTGCTCCCTCAATCCCTCAGGGGGGTATATTTGTGACGATTGCTCCCTGGCTGGATCTTATGAACATTAT
>NW_007409039.1:0-658 GCF_000475195.1 Diaphorina citri
TTTTTTTATATCAGTACTTTTTTGTGGAGGGTAACTCTTGACGTTAATTTTTTAACACGAAGTGTTTTTTGGGGGGATTTCAATAGACAACTGAGGACAGTGACAAAGGGCGTATTTGGGCTTTTCTGTTTTTCTTCCAAATTGCCGGGTTTAATAGATGTGGTAGATTTCATTCTGAAAAGATGATTTGTCCTGCTCCTCAGGATAAAGAGTGTAACTACTGCAGGAAGAGAGGTCACTTTGCTGTGAAATGTGGTCAAAGGCCTCAACCCATGAATAGAAATGTATCCAAAGACTACCGAGATAATGAAAGTTTCAGGAAATCTGAACGGCGGCAAGTACAAGAGATACGAGATGATGATGCCGGACCTAGTTCAAGTTCCAGTCCCAGACCTACAAGACAAGATTATTCAGACACTGAGGAATATGAGTTTGGGATGGCAACATTGCAGTTGGATTCTCTGAGTAACGATGTCGAGACTGAATGGACAGAACAGATAGTGGCAAGAAATAAAATGCTGAAATGCAACTTGGACACTGGAGCGCAGTGCAACAGTATTTCCTTGCATATAGTAGAGGCGCTTTATGATGAAAATGAACATTTGGTACGGAAATTGATAAAGCCGACTAATTTGAAACTGATAGCCTACAATAAGAA
>NW_007409040.1:0-658 GCF_000475195.1 Diaphorina citri
CCTTCTCTCTTCGATTTCGGGACGATAAGACCATAGCAGTTACAGTTCCCTCTGTCAAACCTCTTAAAATAATAATAAAGGCATGTGATGTGTTCCAATCCACTCGTAACTGCAACTGCTAAGGTCTTATCGTCCGGCAATCGAAGAAAGGAAGACAGGATAGGAGCCGTTCTGAGAACGAGCCTTATCTGTTGAGAATTTTCCTTTTAGGGCTCTTTGCCCCTACACCTAAAGCTGTGTTCACACATAGTCGTCGATTGACGAGGTGAATCTATGCTGTCGAGGCATCGACGGCGTCGACTACGTTTGGACACACCATGAGCCACGCCTAGGCTGACCATACGTCCCGCTTTGGAGCCTCTGGTCCCGCTGTCCCGAGAAATCCTCTGGGGACGCTAAAATGTCCCGCTTTCGTTTACCTAACGAACGGTGTGGGATTAAAACAAATCATATTCAGACTGTTCCGTTTACCTAACGAACGGTGTGGGATTAAAACAAATCATATTCAGACTGTTCCGTTTACCTAACGAACGGTGTGGGATTAAAACAAAACATATTCAGACTGTCCCGTTTACCTGATGAACGGTGTGGGATTAAAACAAATCATATTCAGACTGTCCCGTTTACCTAACGAACGGTGTGGGATTAAAACAAAACA
>NW_007409041.1:0-658 GCF_000475195.1 Diaphorina citri
ACCTATAGTGTGTCCAGATCAATGTGACAGCAAAAAAATAGGCATTGTTGCCAAACATGTCACATGTGCAATGGTAGGGAATCTTAAAAAGGGGAAGGTATATTGCACAGTGCTTCCTCCGACAGTGAAACAAAGTCGGGTAAGGCGATATCCACCTTCCCTGTTCCTCTGCACTTTAAAAGAGAGAGTTTATCAAAAATAGACCTTTAAGTACCTCAATTGCAACAATGTAAGGATTTCCTGCAATCTGATTGGTTCCTTCATTTTGGGTAGATGACTCATTGCTGTCACATTGATCTGGATGAACTATTTTAGGCCTTAGCATTTTTCTCATGATAGTCATGTTGAACTGAAGTAAGGTGAAAGAAGAACAAGGACCGTACAGTATATGCGACCAAGTTAACCAAGTGTATTGTGGCGTGGAACCAATTCCCTGTCATGTCATACTTACTTGATGGAAGACAACCACACAACCGTGCGATGTCGTGAATGTCATGTCAATAATTATCATGAAATCATGCCAGCATGTATCGGATATCAGATGGGTTAGAATTGTTAGATCGTTTCAACTGATGTGAGCTGGGTTACAATAATTGTTAGATATATTCAAGTGATGTTAGATGGGTTACATTTGTTAGATAGTTTCAACTGATGTGAG
>NW_007409042.1:0-658 GCF_000475195.1 Diaphorina citri
AGAAAGGTGAGGGGGGTGGAGGGGGTTGTGTACATGTTTCCTCCTCCCCCTACCCTGCTAGGTACTGTATAGGGCGAGGAGGGGGGTAACCTGTAGGTATACAATGGGAAGGAAAGTCGTAAAGATCTGTAGTTTATCGGTGCAGGTATACCTCAGATAGGTAACGTAGGTAATAGGTATACCTACCTATGTCTAGATACCTATGTATACAACTGTTGTATGTTTGTATACCTACATACCTGATATGGGCGAAGGTAGTTTATTTTGTTCAATGGGCTTTGTATACCTTCCCACTTACATATAGGATATATGTAGGAACCTACTTGGTTTTTGGTATTTTATGTGGGTAATGGGGAGGTAATTTGTGGGTAGGAAGCTAAGACATTGAAATTTGTGGGTACCTATAGGAAGATAAGGAGTCTAAATTTGTGGGTGGGGGAAAAAGAACGTGGTAGTAAATTTGTGGGCTGGTGTGTGAAAATCAGAGTGATAGGAGGAGGGATGGTCGGTCCTTGGGAGGGGATAGAATAGGAATTGAGGGAGGAATGTTCTTGTAGGCCATTTTAATGGCAGAGGGTTCCCTACCTTTTTTTGGTACCACCTTACCCCATTTTTTTTAGCAAGAAATTGAAAAAACCGTTTAATGGCATCACCCCGG
>NW_007409043.1:0-658 GCF_000475195.1 Diaphorina citri
AACCTTCTCCTCTCCCCTCTCTCGCTTTCCAACAACCTCTTCCACTTTTCTCTATCCCTTTCTATATCTACCATCCTTGTCTTTTCCCCTCTCTCGCTTTCCTCCATCCGGAGGGGGGGGGGGTTATTCCGTGCTCAAGTCTTTCAATAGGGGACACTTTCTCCACGAGGGGCAGTCGTGCATTGTGAAGAACAAAGCTGCTGTTCACGCCATTGTGTTGATCACGGGGATTTTATTTTTCAGCTAAAAACACCACGGATGGGGTGTTTCTTTTGTTAGTGGTTACCGTAAGGTATACGGGAGAGGTATGGGCAGGGATGATACTGATGATAGTTATCGTATGGAATATAGGTAGAGATAATGGGTACCTATGGGATATGAATAGATATACCTACTTAAGGATGATCCTGTTATCAATATGTGATATGGGGAGGGGTAGGGACAATAGGTATGGTATAAGGATGATGGGGTTTTCTCTCTTTGAACGGCAAGTTTTCAAAACCCTTAGAATTTGAACGTGTAAGAGGCCTTTGACAGTGTGCTTTACTGATTCAAGTGTTTGTTAATGGTTAACACCTTACAAAAGGCGGAAAATGAATACAGTGGTCGTGGGACTAAGTGGAAGAACTCTTCCAGGAGAACCCTGAACCCTTGAAAC
>NW_007409044.1:0-658 GCF_000475195.1 Diaphorina citri
TTTTTTGGATTGCAAATATTTCAGCGGGTTACTTTCTGGTGTTGACATCTGATAAGGGACATACTACGGGATGGCCATACTACGACACAGACGGTCTGAAGACTGAAGTCGGAGCTTGAATGGCCAGGCGATGTCGAAACATCCACATAAATTTCCCCAGGCCTCTCACGTGAGGAATCCTAAAAGCAAATTTACTAACATATTCTCCGTTTTCCTTTTCACAGAGATTTAAACTCAAAGTTCTGGCTGACCGAATTGGTAGAGGTGAGGAATCCTAAAAGCAAATTTACTAACATATTCTCCCTTTGATTTTTCACAGAGATTTAAACTCAAAGTTCTGGCTGACCGAATTGGTAGAGAGAACAAGTAACAAGCTGCAATACTCGATCAAGAATTCCCTTCAACGCTCACTCACATTCTCAGGTAAATAGAAAAATGCCTGAAAGGTAATCTTGGAATAAACCTTCGGTAGAAAATCCCAACATAAGACCTAACCTACCAAGAAAAGCTGTAATAAATTTTGATGGGTAACAACACCTGCATAAAATTGGCCTTAAATACTCTCGTAATTGTCCAACTGTGTACCTTAAACTCCCTATGAACTCCTCACGTCTAAACTCCTGCCCGTCTTCACAATCGAGTAGCTACTTTGATCGAA
>NW_007409045.1:0-403 GCF_000475195.1 Diaphorina citri
GTGAAGGCAACTATAGCGCTTTCACTAAATTTTAAGCAGTGCATATTGCATACGCGACTAATTTGAAGGGCCAAATTGTAGGTTTCTGGAAAAAAAAAGTCTTTTTTCAGCTTTAAGAGCAATTTTGCAATGAAATTACATTTCTTTCAAAAATCACTAGATTTTGACCTCAAATCACTAAATCACTAGATTTGCCAACAATTCACTAAATTTAGTGAAAAATCACTTGTCAGTACATTCTGGCTATAGTTTTCTCAGTGGTCAGTAGAAGAATTTTAGCCTAAGGTTATGTAATTGGTCTTATTGGGCCCAGTTTCATTGACTTCCTGGACTTAATGCTTAATTTTTCTGTATTTTTCTCACTTAATTTTAGTAAATAACATAATTTTTGTACAAGGGTTAC
>NW_007409046.1:0-658 GCF_000475195.1 Diaphorina citri
CTACCACTGTTAGGTGTTAGATAACTATGTAAATACTCACCTTCTTCAATAGGATCGAGCTGAGTTCCATACAAAACATATTCGGCATCTTCCTCTTCTGAATCAGACATATTGAAAAGCTTTTAAGTCTTGTCTGAGAACTGACGTAAATAACTAGGTCCGAAACAATGGTAGGTATATTCTAAAAGATTTCTTGTAAGCTAGCTATGTACATTGAAACATCTGGAAAAAGGATTAATAAAATCAAATAAATTGGAACTCCACTTCCAAAATTAAATCAGAGTGGAGAACAGAGACAGTAAAGCCTTTAGCTTGTGGTTCTAAATATGTGGTTTGAAATGGTCACTTCCATCTACCTACTATGTGCTTTATGCACTCTGCTCTCCACTCCACTCTCATCAGTTTCTAACCCAAGAATTCTATAGGAGATTGCTTTTCATGTTTGCTTGTAGAATTTCACCATAACTCTCAAACAGTTTGTACAATCATGATGAAATTTGGCAGAAATGTTTGCCACATAAAGTTCATTTTCTCAATAAAATTTCTGTCCACTCGGGCCTTTAAAGGCCCCCTAAGGATCCTCTTTCTGAGTGAGATCTAAAAGTTAAAAAAGTTTACACATCCACAAAGCAGTATTTCTTACCTTGATCAAGACAGA
>NW_007409047.1:0-658 GCF_000475195.1 Diaphorina citri
TTTTTTCGGAGTTTTGACCTCAGATTTGGATTTTTCCCAACTTTTTACATAGGAATCGACCATTTATTTATAATTTTTCCCCACTTGCAACTCCTCCATTAGGTTTAGGTGTTGCGCTTCACAGAGAAAATGTACTTTAATGATATGTAGATATGCAGAATAATATATCGTATCATTCGGTGTGCTTGAAAGATTAATATTTAACGAATAATTCCCTTAGTTTTGACCGGTGAAGAGTGACTTCTAAGAAGTGACTTCAAATAACGTCCGGGAAGAGATTATCAAATACGGTAATTGACAGAGTACTCCATTCAATTTTCCAAATTCAAAGAAAACGAACTTCAGCAAATACCTATTAGGTAGTGGGCAAACTTCCAAAGGTCATAAGGACAATCCACTTGAGCTATACACGAAAATTCTGCAACAATACAATCATCTTTCAATTACTTGCATTTTTTGAAACTCGCACCTAAAAGGTCACATGTGGGTTTCAAAGAAAACGAACTTCAGCAAATACCTATTAGGCAGTGGGTAAACATCCAAAGGTCATAAGGACAATCCACTTCAGCTATACACGAAGATTCTGCAACAATACAATCATCTTTCAATTACTTGCATTTTTTGAAACTCGCACCTAAAAGGTCACATGTGGGTAGAA
>NW_007409048.1:0-658 GCF_000475195.1 Diaphorina citri
TTCCTTGTTATTTTCGTCCTCAGTAGTCTGAAAGAATGTACCGACTTGGAAAATAAATTCCACAAATAGAAAAAAGTATTACAATTTTATTGTTAACAAACAAGTTAGTGTTTTATAATTATAATACTTACTACCTATGATAGTCGGGTCCTCTGAGACAATCAACTCAGATTCGTAGAATGTTAATTTAATATAATTTTCATCCTGAAGCAATAACTTCAATAGGAGAAAATTGTGACAAAAGACGATCAGAGTTACCAGAAAGCTAGTCCGATGAACTCGACAAATTCATAGACTCTTGTTTGGTGACTACCTCTGAAGAGTTGATTATTATTCAATGCTACAGGGAGATCTTTATCTTAAAATGTGAAGAAAGGACAGCATAGGGGAACATGAATTGGCATAATATCCATTGACCATATTGTAGGTACCTACTTAATGTTGTTGCTCTAATGTTCTTTTCATGTGTAGGTGTAGGTTTATTGGAGACGTGGTAACTGTCGTTAATTAAATTGACATTTTCCCTTATAACTTAACTCAAAATGGCGGAGAAAATAAATGTAGGTATTTAGAATTTGTAGCTTTTTACAAAGTTTATTTTATTTTCTCCTGCCAATAATACCTATATTTTGAAATTCTCTCTTGACGTTTGTACACC
>NW_007409049.1:0-658 GCF_000475195.1 Diaphorina citri
GGCTGGGCTTTCTCCTATCCTGTCTTACTTCTTGCTTCAATTTCGAGAAGATAAGACCATAGCAGTTACAGTTCCCTCTATCAAACCTCTTGGGAAAAAAAAATCCCCCCGATTGTGTCCCCGGGAATTAGAAAATACAAGGTTGTCGGGCTTTACAATGTGATAGACTTATAGCATTATTTCCTTTTCAGTAACACTGAACCATTAGCATAAAATAACAGTAAAAAGCACATAATGGGTATACTCGTAAAATAGAAAATATATCACATTTTTTACCTTCTATTACACTTTGCATAGAAAGTACCTATCTAAAATATACAACATATAAAAGTTAATGTTTTTTCCGACTCGATACCTAGTTTCGGCATGATAAGACCTTAGCAGTTACAGTTCCCTCTATTAAACTAAATGTTTTTTCCGACTCGATACCTAGTTTCGGCATGATAAGACCTTAGCAGTTACAGTTCCCTCTATTAAACTAAGGTGGTTCCGGAAACGGAAAGTAAGTAAGTAAGTAACTATCAAACCCCTTTTTTTACAAAAAACAAGCTGGGCCCGTCCCTCCGGGAATTTTTTAGCGCGTAGTTTATTCGATCGTGGTTAAAGAAAGAATACCTATGTACCTACCTAATTTGTTTAATATTCAGTTTATTATCAT
>NW_007409050.1:0-658 GCF_000475195.1 Diaphorina citri
TAGATCTCTGAATGAGCGGCCTGGAGCTTTCCGCAATGACGAACGTGTGAACCGGGCGTTGAGTGATGTGAACGGAGCTTTCCCGCAAGATATATGTAGACGAGAGAGATAGACTGAGACAGGCCACTTCGTGATAAGATTCGATTTATCAGATGACAGATCTCATATGACTCATTATGGTTGTAAAGGTAGAAACACACTACGATCACGTCACGTGACGGTAGTGTTACTGTTCTGAACGAAATTACCTACAATCTTATGGGAACACTTTCAACTACATCTTTCGGACTGCTGTGACGATAGTGTGTTTCTACATTACGAAGAAATGTCTAAAATTAAGTTTATTAATATGGAATCCAAGGATATTATTGTGTTCATGGTATTTGAGTTACCATACCTAGACGTCTGTTAGGTACCTTTCCTTTTTGTACCAAAGTTTCCCCACACTTTGTGGTCTTATCGTCGGTGTCAAATCTAAAGTTGTGCTTAAAATTTACAACTTTTTATGTTGCTGAAATTTTGACAACACGAAACTTTACCTCCAAGCTTTCCCATAGTATGTAATCATTAAAAAATATATTTAACCCTATAGAGGTACCTAAATTTTATATATTTTTATCATAATAAAATTTAATTTTAACGTCCCTAAAGGGGATTT
>NW_007409051.1:0-658 GCF_000475195.1 Diaphorina citri
GACTGCGAGAGTAAAGGGACTTTTCAGTCCTATGCTGGTAGTATAAACAAGGTATATTCTATTCTATTCTATTCTAACGTCTCGTTCCCCTCTTCGCCACCAGGTTCGCTCAGCGCTCGCATGCTGCTGCCAGGCAACACTTGGCGGGAGGTTTGGGAAGCAGCCAAGCCGGTGCCAGCCAGGCGGCAACGGCGCCTATTCAACGACACAAAGGAGGCGGAAAAAATCCTGCACCTGTTCGAGTGTCAGAGCCCTGGCTCCGTAGCAGTACTGTTAGTGCCGGCCCTGATACACGGGGCGGTGTCTAGACTCCTGGAAGCGATACATTCCGTGCCTGTGCCCAGTTTAGGGAGGATGGCGAGTCATTTGATCAAACGAGTGGAGTTTGCCACGCGCTGCTCTGAGATGGAACTGAAACGATACCAGGTGAGTGGATAGAATAGAATATACCCTGTTTATACTGCCGGAATGAGACTGAAAAGTCCTTCACTTCGGAGATGGAGCTGAAACGATACCAGGTGAGTGGATAGAATAGAATATACCCTGTTTATACTGCCGGAATGAGACTGAAAAGTCCTTTACTCCCGCAGTCTAAAATAGGGCATCTTGGCTAGGGGTCGTTAAACAGAGAGTAGATTAGTGTCTAACTGTGCGACTA
>NW_007409052.1:0-658 GCF_000475195.1 Diaphorina citri
GGTTCGCGGCATCCGTGGTTTGTTCGCAGTTCGTTCGCGGTATTCGTAGTTTGTTCGCGGCATCCACGACAAACCGTGAACAAACCGCAGATACCGCGAACACCTCGCAAAAATGTACCTAAACCAACTGTGAAACACAATCTAACTTCTATCTTAATAATCACGGAGGAATCTCCAAACCCATAATCAAGATGTAGGAGAAACCTAACCTGAACCCCCTACATTTCCCCTGATCATTTAGAACCTAACCTGAACCCCCTACATTTCCCCTGATCCTATAGAACTTTTCCTGAGGAATTGATTGGTGTACATATCCACATTACCTACCCAACCTTTAATACATATTTGAATTTAACTCTTGATTAGTGACGTGGGGTCTGTTCTCGGAACGGCTGGCTTTCACTTATCCTGTCTTCCTGCTCTCTTCGATTTCGGAACAATAAGACCTTAGCAGTTACAGGTCCCTCTGCCAAACCTCTTTATAATAACAATAATGAATTCTCTGGGGGTGTGACGGACCTCACCTAACCAATTAAGGGTTAAACTTAAATCCAAATTCTTAAAGGTGTGTAATTTTTGGGTAGCAAAAAAGCTAACCATTTTTTACTTCTTTATCCTATAGGAAGGAAAATAATATAATCGGGTCAAATTTTCAATG
>NW_007409053.1:0-658 GCF_000475195.1 Diaphorina citri
AGATAATGAACATTGTCAGAAACACAAGTTCATAAGATGAAGGAGGAAGAAAAAGAAAATACATTACTTTCCTTCCTATAGGATAAGGAAAGTAAAAAAGGAGAAAAAGAAGAAGTAAGATAAGGAAGAAGAGGAGACGAAAAAGGAAGAAACAGAAAGATAAAGAGGATGAGGAGAAGGAGAAGACGGAAGGAAGAGATGAAGATAAAGAGGGAAAGAAAGAGAAATAATGATTTCACAGTAAAAAGACAGTAGTCCAGAATCCTCATTACATAAAGATGTACCTACAGCTAGCACCTGTACCAACCTAATTACTCCTTAGTGTAATAGTTAAAAGAACAATAGATAGGTACATATTGTAAAAAAGGAAAGGAATCCTTTGCACGTTGAAAAAATATTCAGTTATTTTTGCACCTCCCCTGATGGTCATGCACACAGTCTATTTTCGTTTTCACAACATAAATTATGAGTGTTCTGATAAGAGCGGGAACAGCTAGCAGCAGGGTCTGTGCGAAATACTTTCCGGGAGAGAATACAGGAGGGGAAAGGGAGGAAGGGAAGGGAGGGATGATATTGGAAGGGGAGGGAGAAGGTGATATTAGGAGGGTAATGGGAGGAGAGAGGGAGGTAGTGGGGTTAATATATGGAATGGGGGGTG
>NW_007409055.1:0-658 GCF_000475195.1 Diaphorina citri
AAAAAAATAATAATAAATATTCTATTCTTTCTTGGTTTCCGTTGAATATTGTCTCCCCCCTATGTAACTAGCAACAGGTGATTGATATGAACACAGTACAGGTAAGTCCATTTGTGAATACAACAATACAAGATAGAACTAGAACCAGATATAATGCACTCAGCCTCGTGAGGAGAAATGAGTAGCTACTTTAATCGAGTAGCGAGCAGTGACGGCATTACCAATGTATAAAAATTATTGAAATGTGGAATTTGATTGCAAAGGATGCATTTAAGTAATGTTTAATAGCGTAGCGATCAGTGACGGCATTACCAGTGTAAAAGAGGATTATTGAAATGTGGAAAATTGGAAATTGATTGCAAAGGAGCCATTTAGTAATGCTGTGATACACAAAAGTCGTGATTAAAGCTCTCTGCTGTACCACAAAGAATTCATGATTTGACTATAACACTTTATCAAATAGATTGAGCGGGAGCATTGACTTTCAACCAGGAGGTGCTGGGTTCGAATCTCGGCTTTGGCAGTCATTTTTGGCAAATACACCAAAAATATACCTATACATGTTAACCTATTCTTGAAGATTTTAAATCCAGCCTGGTTAGCTTGGAGCGTAAGTTTTGAAAGCGCTAGGTTGCGGGTTCGATTCCCGCCCGGGGGC
>NW_007409056.1:0-658 GCF_000475195.1 Diaphorina citri
AGTGCCATCAGCTTTCGAAGGCAAAGGATAGCCGATTTGAGTATTGGAAACAGACGTTCCAAGCTTCCAAGGTCTTCGCAAGGCGGTTATTTGTGCTCATACACCTGAATCGGTCACATGAAAAGCCACAAACAGAGCTAAGAAAAACGATCTGTAAAGACCTGAATTGTTGAATCCAGTGCCATCCTTCTAATGCTGGGGTTTACCAACTCGGGATTGAGATGAAACGAGGGTTTCCCTATACTTAATAACCAGGTCAACCTCGGGTTGAACTCAATCCTGAACAATCCACGGTGGTGAAACTCGACCTAAGGCGAAGGATATCCTATCTGAGTATTGGAAACAAGCTGGTGCCAAGGACTTACGTAAGGGGGTCTTTTGTGCTCATGCCTGAAAAAGCCAAAGTCGAGACGACCTGTAAGGAACAAACTAGTGCCGTCATCTTTCGAAGGCAAAGGATAGTCCATCTGAGGTTATGCTACATCCACCTCCTTGATCTTGTGCCGGCAATTTACCAGACCGTCGGAAGCTTTTTGACAGTCTGAGTGTGACCTTAACTTCTAGTGGCATATAGTGCGATTGACACTGCATTACTGACCGTGCGCGGTATATGTTTGAGTTTGTGCCCCGACAAGCCAAAGGTCGAGCTAGAGGTAGA
>NW_007409057.1:0-658 GCF_000475195.1 Diaphorina citri
CCTTAACCACAGAGGTACTATTACCGAGGCAGATGCAGGGCGGTATAAGCAGGGTATATTCTATTCTATTCTACTACTGTTAATCTCTATTTTGTTTGGCAGAATGATCCGTTTGCGGCGGCGTTCAGTAGTAATAATAACCATGACCCGTTCACTGACAACACTGTAGCCACTGCGGGCAATGCGGCAACATCCGATGTGAGTATTGTATGCAGAAGGTCCCGGGTTCGAATCCCACCATCGACAAAAAAAAAGCACTCGTTTGTCCATTGCAACTATTTCAACGGGTTATTTTCTGGTTCTCGTGTTGACGCAGCTTTTAAATGGGAATTATTGTGTCTATTGTCGCCCATCTGATGAGAGGCATACTACGGGATGGACATGCTACGACACAGACCACACGAGTCTAATCTTGCAGTTGTTTCATTGCTACGAAATAAAAACAGCAATGAAACACGGGCGGACTCCAACTGCTCCCATTCTGAAATTTAGTGGCGCAAGGGTAAGATGGAAGCAGTTGGACACCGGGGCAATTGAAGTGTCATCAAACGAGAGCAATTTTAGTGCGTCCTGAAACACTTTTTTAAAGCAATTTTTTTTTTAATTCAAATTTTCGATGCGGCCCGAAGGACCACCAAATTAACCCTCTCTCCCTCTC
>NW_007409058.1:0-658 GCF_000475195.1 Diaphorina citri
CTTGTAGAAGAGCAAAACAATTTGAAGATCATGCCATCAAAGATTTATCATAGCAAAGTTTTTAAAAGTGAAGTGTTTTCAACTTTGAAAGAAGTTCTATCATAGCAAAGTTTTTAAAAGTGAAGTGTTTCCAACTTTGAAAGAAGTTCTAGAAAACTTACAATACCATCAAAAAAAAACCAGTTTGATCGGAGAGCACAGCAAAACTCAAGCTCTATCAGCAAAATCTTAACCGTTTCAGCAGACACAACAAACAGTGGAAAACCCAGGATCACCTTGCCCTCAAAAAATCCTGAGAAGTCACAGCAAACGCCAAATTCCTGCAAACCTCAAACAGTCTTTTCAACCCTCTCAGGGAAAAGTGAACACATACAAATTTCTTGACCCCGCCGGCAATCGAACCCGGGTCTCCCGCGTGCAAGGCGAGTGCAGTGACCACTACGCCATGGGAGCTGACAATAGCTCACTCAATAGCTCATCCTTAAAAGGAATTTAGCTAAAATCTACCAAAATCGTTCAATCTTAGAGTACGTCTAAACTAACTTGGTCGATTTAGCCTGGACTAGGGGAACCTCTATTTACGAAAGCGGTAGAGCTACGTACCGCCAAGTCAAAGCAGTTTGACCGTAAAAGATATTTTGAGGAATACAGCCTAGCT
>NW_007409059.1:0-658 GCF_000475195.1 Diaphorina citri
TTTTTTTTTTTTTTTTTTTTTACTTTTTTGTTGGAGGTTTAATGAGTTGAATTTTGAATGATAATTATTATGATAAAAGAAGAAAAGAAAAGTTTTCTTTTAGGTCCCTCTGTGTTTTAAATTGAACATTGTTAACCGGGAAGAGAGAGACAGAGATAATTTCGATGTTGAAAAAGTTGTTATAAAAAAAGGCGGAGGGAGAACAAAAGTTTGAATAAAATTGGTCTACAAAGAAATTTCGAGTCAATTATAGTAAAGTTCAACGAAATAGAAATAATTAGTCCAAAATTAGTCTTACTTTCTATTTCTATTACTCTACATATAGGGAACCTAAGCAGGGTACCTAATTGGATCCACAGTAGTGAAGGATATAGAAACAGAACGAGTAGGATTGTCACTCAAACCGAGCTAGGAAAGGCCAGCAGCACCCGATTTCCCAGATTGCACCAATCACTTCACCCGTCACCCATCCCGCCTCCTCACTAGTCCTCAGTCTTCACATTAACCTCACTCGGACACTCAGTCTGAGTGGGGACGGGAAAAGCCAACACCACGCGGAAGAGGTTGGTTGGATGGTCTGGTTATTCTATCTTTACACATGAAAAACGAGTGAGAGTTTTATTTGAAAATGACATGACGATATTTTATTTCGAGAACT
>NW_007409060.1:0-658 GCF_000475195.1 Diaphorina citri
GAGTACCTTTCCGAAACACTTTAGGATAAAATACAGCACAAGAGAAGTTCCATTTTCCACAGATTCTTTTTCTTTCTCGAGATTCTATAAAATAATGGAAAAAATACTACGAAATAATTTACATAAAAATAAATGAGCAAAATTGCACGCACTCGGAGAGTTAAGGAGAACAATATGGGTTCAATAGAACATAGAACAGACATAAAACAATATCACGCTGCTCTATCCCAGAAATTCACACACCCTCAGCTACCATAGACGCAGTACAAAACCTTCGTGGATTTCACAAACAGTGCAGAGATCAAATTGATAATACCTCCAATGGCAATAAAAAAGGTCAGCGCAAAGAAAGAAGACACAAAAGAGCTTGATGGCCCAGTTCACCGATCCTGAACAATCAAAACGGCAATAGCCTTCTAAGAGCAGAACTTTCCTGGGCAAAAGTTTCGTTCTCTTCACCAAGAGAGGAAGCACCAGTGTGCATAATTGTCACAGTTCTAAGTACACCAGCATTGTGTCCCAATGCCAATACACCATTGTATTCGTCGATAATTATTATTCTCGCTCTTTATAGATGAGTTCATTTTGAACTTCCAGCCTCTACAATACCCTACATCGTGCAGCTCTTCAATTGGAGAAAAAACTACTGAGATTGCTG
>NW_007409061.1:0-658 GCF_000475195.1 Diaphorina citri
ATTAGACTTAAGTCTTAACTGGTTGACTGATGACAGGTTAATTGGTTTTTACTTTTTAGTTGTTAATGTGATGTGCTAAAAGTACAAGAAGTGCCCCCCCCCCAGGTCAAGGCACTTTTCTCATGACTTTTCCACGTATTAGAATAATCGATTATTAATCGATTAATAATCGATTAATCGACAGGTCAAGGCACTTTTCTCATGACTTTTCCACGTATTAGAATAATCGATTATTAATCGATTAATAATCGATTAATCGATTATTTTTCATAATCGATTATTGATAATCGATTATGTGAAATAATCGATCATTCCCAACACTAGATTGAACTTGAAAATCTTGAAATCTTATCGCTACTATCACTTCAAGTGTGTACATACCTTCAGTAAGAGCTAAAATCTCTTTTACCCATCTGATGTTTGAGAGAGTATTTACGGTGTCATGTGGGATGTCAACAGGGTCTCCTCTGGTGTGAACATCACACGACTTTCTATTACCTTTGAGGATCACACATTTGAAAAAAAAAAAAAACTGAAATTTTTTTCCCAAGTTCCAACTCGAGTCCTGATTACTGAGAAATATGCCAAAAGTTTTTTTTCAAAATAAGATCCACAACCGCTGCACCGGCTAGAGTCCACCGGTTGATGTAACACTGGT
>NW_007409062.1:0-658 GCF_000475195.1 Diaphorina citri
AGGGAGGGAGGGAGAGAGGGAGAGGGGGAGAGAAAGAGAGGGATAGATACTTAGATAGAGAGAAAAGAGGGGGAGAGAGGGAGAGAGAAAAGTGAACTTTCCCAAATAACCACCCGGGCATGAAAACCCATAGAAATCTCCCCCACTGTTCGTTCAGTTTGGCAACCTCGCATTTCCGATCCTCTTTTCCTATCAATCATGCTGACTGGATATCTCTCGTCTATTCAATTACAAAATCTATTGTATAACTTCTCGTTTTTTTCACCCGGTTTCCTTCCCATTGTAGACTTCGCTCTATCTGTTCAGCAGATTTTCTATTGTAAACACAGGGTTTTCATTATCTAGCATTGTAGCCCTAGCCCCTTCTTCGTCTCTTCGTCCCTCCTTCAAACCTTTTCTTCGTTCTTCGTTCTAGCTCTGGGGTTCCCAAAGATCCAAACTTGCTGAAGTCACGGACCACTTTTGAATTCCACGATTTCCCACGGACACCCCCATTCTTATTTTTATGAAAATACAGCTTTATTTTAATTTTTTGGGGAGTAAAATGGACTTTTCCCCCCTGAATTCCTGAATAGAAAATGCAATATTATTTCCTCTTTTGGGACCACTTGAAACTTTCTCACGGACCACCAGTTTGGGAATCCCATCTCTAACCGTT
>NW_007409063.1:0-658 GCF_000475195.1 Diaphorina citri
CCTCCCCCCCTCCTCCTCTTCCTTCTCCTTCTCCCTCCAATCCTTTTCCTTGGTTCTTCTCCTTCATCTTTGTATTGACGTTTTGCTATTTGGTTTAGATTATTACGTCATATTATAGGTTCATATTGGTACACATAAATATGTAAAGTAGTGACGTCACACATTCGCATTGGTAAAAAAATAATACATATATTAGGTAGGTAACTAAAGTGTCTCAGTGTCTGTCCAATTTCTGATGGGAAATTCAGGAATAGGGATGTGAACGAATGTTTTTGTTTTTGTTTTTTTTTTTTTCCCCTTCAATAGAGAGCAAATAACTGATAAAGGTCTTCTCGTTCCGAAATCAAAGAGAGGAGGAAGACAGGATAGCCGTTCCAAGAACAAACCTTACCTATTTATGATAAATTCCTTACCTACGATATTTAGTAATCGGATTTTATCCTAATGTTCCTAAAGAGATAGGTTCGTTCTCGGAACGGCAGGCTTTCTTCTCTCCTTCTCTCTTCGCTTTCGGAACGATAAGACCTTAGCAGATAAAGTTCCCTCCATCAAACCTCTTTTAAAAGAAAGTGTTTTAACTTTTATGTAAATGCAGTTTCTTTGTGTTATTATGTCACAACTTTGGTGCTCACTGCAGCATTGTAGGATTTTCCCAATA
>NW_007409064.1:0-658 GCF_000475195.1 Diaphorina citri
CATTGTGGAGAGTGAGGAAGAAAGCAAGGAGCAACAGGAACTTGCACATAACTTCCTCTACTCTGGAGGTAAAAAAAAAAAAATATTCGTTCCAATCCACTTGATCTCAATGGGTCATGTGGGTTGAAACACATGATATGGCTTCAGGCACACTCCATTTCTCAAGGTCTAGGTTTTTGCCGTTGGGATCAATTTAATTTTAAGAAACCTTTACTTACTGATGAAAATTTATAATGAAACAATAATAATAATAGTGCTTATTTATACTGCTCGCATAGGACTGAAAAGTCCCTTTACTCCAGCAGTAGGCTACTACTATTATTGTGGTCAAATTCTCAAATTATTTTGAGGATAAACTTCCATACCTCGGCTGGGATTGAACCCATGCCCTCCGGTTTACCAGGCGAGCGTTTTGACCACTACACCACCGACGCAGGTTAAACAATAATAAGGGTATAGGATTACCTGGGACCAGCATAGTGTCTGGCTGGGGAACTATAAAAGGATACCAGTCTAAAGTTCCCTAAGAAATACCAAAGGTGGAGTGCGAAGGGCATCAACTCGTCAATTTTTTGTAGCCAAAACCAAAAGTCAGCCTAAAAGCAATCACCCTAGGGCTGATTGAGAGGCTGACGAAAAACGCCGAGTCTGATCACAA
>NW_007409065.1:0-658 GCF_000475195.1 Diaphorina citri
TGCGATTCTGCGGGCTGGAAGGTGTGAATTGAAACTCTTGAGAGCTTTTGGGATCACGTCATGTTTTTGAACTTCGCTTGTGTGAGAAATTGGAGCGTGCAGTTAGTTAAAGAGATAGGTAGTTGGATTAGTAGGTGTTTTACTTTCCTTTAGAATCTTTGCTTGATCTTGTTCCATTTTACCTCGTTGTAGGTAATTGTTAGCCTCTTTAAGGTTTTGTTTGTTTCCTTTTTTTTACATTTATTCTACTGCGTTTGTATTTCGTGAATGTACCATTGTACCGCTTTATTTCGCTTTCTTGTAGTTACGTTTATAGGTAGGCTTTCAGGAAATGGTTTCTTCAAATTCAATTAATTTTATTTTCTCAACAGTTTGACTATTCTTTCTCTTATCTTTCCCAGTCTTTGTATGTGTGCTATGAGCTATCAGTGCTGTTCCTTCCCTCGTGAAGCAGATCTATCGCATTTAAATTATCGATGTCCACATCGATCCTACTGTGAAAGTAGTCAAAACTAGTCATGTGCGAAACCACGATACCGATGTCTTCGCGTGTCATCAATTTGTAACCAAGAATCATACACAAAATTATCCTAAACCAATTCAGGAAGGACCAAATGAGTCACATACGAGTCTACTATGGAATATCCAATTCTATGAA
>NW_007409066.1:0-658 GCF_000475195.1 Diaphorina citri
ACAAACGGTTTTGAAAAATTTGGACCGATTCCAATACTTTCGTACTGTTTTGTATTCCAGTTCCTTAGTATGGCAACAAAAATGAACTAAATTCTGAATATGCGAACACATATTTATGTAATGCGTACCTACTAAGTATAAAACCTTGTCAATTCAGGGAATCGAACTTGAGGATCTTCGAGGTCTATTTAAGGGACAATAGGGCTAAAAAGCGACCAATCTCATTTGTTCGTCAGCTCTGACTACAAACTGTAACGGGAAATTTAATACGTCAGAAACTTGCTGATATTAAGAAATGGGAGGGACAGAAATGGAGCGATAAACGGGAGCAAAGGAAAGGGAGAGATATTGAGATACAAGGGAAGTAAGGGTGGGGGAATTTTCGCCGAATCAAGTATAATATAAAATGGCGACTAGATTATGAACACAGTTTTTAATTAAGTACAAAAATCCCTACCTAGCTTCCACGAAAATCCACCGCTTCATCAAAAGTCCGGCGCTTTTTGTAAATTTCGGAGTATACTTGAGTTTTTTGAGCCTTATTTTATGAACAATTCTGTACTCCCCACTCCTCATTGTTTACTCCAAGCGCAGAAAGTCGTACCTACCTATGGTTTCCCATTATGAGTGGAGTTAAGTAGAGTCGTTCCTGGAACAG
>NW_007409067.1:0-658 GCF_000475195.1 Diaphorina citri
AAGGGAGAGAGAGAGAAAGAAAGGAGAGGGAGAGAAAGAGAAATGAGAGAAGGGAGAGAGAGAGAAAGAAAGGAGAGGAAGAGAAAGAGAAATGAGAGAAGGGAGAGAGAGAGAAAGAAAGGAGAGGGAGAGAAAGAGAAATGAGAGAAGGGAGAGAGAGAGAAAGAAAGGAGAGGGAGAGAAAGAGAAATGAGAGAAGGGAGAGAGAGAAAGGAGAGGGAGAGAAAGAGAAATGAAGGGAGAACGAAGGAAATGAGAGAAGGGAGAGAGAGAGAAAGAAAGGAGAGGGAGAGAAAGAGAAATGAGAGAAGGGAGAGAGAGAGAAAGAAAGGAGAGGGAGAGAAAGGAAAAGGGAGGGAGAACGAAGGAAATGAGAGAAGGGAGAGAGAGAGAAAGAAAGGAGAGGGAGAGAAAGAGAAATGAAGGGAGAACGAAGAAAATGAGCGAAGAGAGGGATGATTGGAGTTTGGGGGAGAGAGAAAGACAAAGATTTACTTTTCGTGCTGTTCAGAGAATATCAAAGTTTTTGTACCCACCTTGCTTATCACACAAGTAAACAATAACAGTATACATACAGGGTGACACATTATTATCTTCATATAGGGTGGTGGTAAAATATTACTAAATGAGTATTACTGAATAGTTACTCTTTTTTTTT
>NW_007409068.1:0-658 GCF_000475195.1 Diaphorina citri
AAGACCAGCCACTCACTATCAGTATCAGGTAGACCTGACGACAGCTACACCTGATCAGGTCTTCCTGATAGTTGATAGTGTGTGCTGATTAGGTATCAGGTAGACCTGACAGACGGACCTTTTCCGCTGTACGTGTCAGGTCTACCTGATGGTGTGTGTGGTCATCAGGTGTTGTGATATCATAGACTATACGCCACACACTTTACGATCGCCGGAAAGACCTGGTCTAAAATTCTAAATCAGTCAAGGCCTCTCCGTCAACCGTGTACGGCGGGCCTCAATTCATCAGACTGTTTTAATTGGGTACTTCTCTGTGTAAATACATAGAGTAGGTAGATATAGGTGTAAAAATCATCAGACTGTTTTAATTGGGTACTTCTCTGTGTAAATACATAGAGTAGGTAGATATAGGTGTAAAAATAAGTAAACTATAGACAATAACAATATCATGTTGAATACTAAATTAGAAGGTGTTTTACCTTTTATTACCTATTCAAAATGGGTTCTTTAATTACCTAATGTGTGATACTATTCAACTAAAATGCTCGTTCATTCGTGTTGCTTGAATGTTTGTTTATTCATATGCAATGTTGAGACGAGCTAATTGGGCATTGAGTAAACAAAATACGCTGTCGAATTTTAAGCTTTTATTTAAACA
>NW_007409069.1:0-658 GCF_000475195.1 Diaphorina citri
AGAACGGCAATTAAAAATTGAATTTTCGACCTTTTAAAGTTACTTTTTTGGAGTTTTGAAAAAAAAAAAAAAAAAAAAACAACTTTTTACGTAGGAATCGACCTTTTATTCATAATTTTTACCCAACTGCAACTGCTAACAGTTAAGGTTCGTTCTCGGAACGGCTGGCTATCTCCTATCCTGTACTTCTTCCCTCGTCTATTTCGGGACTGCTCAGTAGTTACAGTTACAGTTTCCTCTATCAAACCTCCTCAATTATTAATTGTAACTATTGGTGTTCAATGTTCTCATTCAAAAATTCTAGATCTCCTACCGAATTCAAGAAGGACTCAACTCTGATTAGGCCCCTTTTGGGGTAAAAGAGCTTTTCTGAATTGGAATGTTATTGAAAATTAGTCCCAAAAATTTGGACCGATTTTTTACTTCTCTATTCCTTTCAGTCCACAGTTTAGGGGGTTAAAGAGACTTTTCAGACAAAACAAGATTCAATTCCATTGTTCTATTTCTAGGCCCGGAAACGCCAATAGTCTGTTTACAAAGTAGAAACCATCTTAATAGTGATAATAATACAATTATTTCGCATGAAAACGCCATTTTCTACATGAAACGTCGAGATGGGAATGGTAAAATAATTAAGATGGATTTCAATTAGGAAAAA
>NW_007409070.1:0-657 GCF_000475195.1 Diaphorina citri
ATGGTGCACAGGAACGCCCCCGGCAGGTACTTGACCTCGGTCTGCGTCGACTTGTTACTGATGTCGTCTGAAATATAAAATAAATAAATGCCGTTTCTCACTTTGGTGTTCACTGCAGCATTGTTGAATTTTTCAAATATCTCAAATAATCTCAGCACCCAATGTTTACCTAGCATGCTGGCACCGGTCGCTATGCGCATTTATATTATATACCTACTCATTTTCCTCAGCAGTCACTATACCTGCAGCAGTCCTATACCTACCCAACAGCCAGTCATGAAATAAATCATTTGAATGGTACAAATTTTTTGACCCCGCCAGGAATCGAACCCGGGTCTCCCGCGTGCAAGGCGAGCGCAGTGATCACTACGCTATGAGAACTGACTCGTTCGATTGATAAAAAAAGGATTATCATTCTCACCTGAAAATACGGAAGAGCTCGTATCACTTTCGCAGAAATCTCGCGACGTCTTTTGACTCACTGGTGTTTTCTGATTCAGTTGATGACTCGAATGACTCATGTCCAACTCTTCTTCCAATCAATCAATTAACCACTCAATAAATCAATCAATAATAAAGAGTTTCTTACCTGAGAATCCAGAAGAGCTCGTGTCACTTTCGCAGAAATCTCGCGACGTCTTCTGACTCACTGGTGTT
>NW_007409071.1:0-657 GCF_000475195.1 Diaphorina citri
GAATAAGAAAGCTCAAGGAGAACTACTTGTAGAACATATGCAGACCACAGGGGAAGTTGTGTTAGCATCGACCTCACCTGACGGACAAACAGCTGTTAAGAATGAAATGAAAGCACTCGCAGAAAACTTTGACACGCTCTTCAAAGAAATTCAGACGAAGAAAGATAAACTGGAAGGTATTGTTGTGCAATGGCGAGAGTACAAGGATGAATATGAGAAGACATGTGACTGGTTACAACAGATGGATGTTCTGGTCAAAGCTAAGAAAACTGCCTTGCTGAGCACTCTACAAGAAAAGGAAAAACAAGTTGAAGAGATGAAGGATGTCATGACACAACTCTATGATGGAGAATCTAAATTCAAGAAACTTAATGAACTAGCTGCTGACCTGTTGACATCTCACTTAGATACCTATGTGAGCAATCAACTTCAACATATCAATAGCAGATATCAAGTTCAAATAAACTTGGCCAAGGACGTTCAACAGAAAGTGGAAACCAACTTCAAACAACATAAAGAATATGTTGAGAACCTTAAGAAAGCCAATGACTGGATTGATAATGCAAAGGAAATTATTCGTATCAGTGGAATTAGTGCCTCTAATGGTACAAGTAAAGAAGAGCTACAATCAAGCCTGGCTAAGGTTCAAGATTTATT
>NW_007409072.1:0-657 GCF_000475195.1 Diaphorina citri
AGTGTCAAACGGGCATAATCCTGGCCTCTGGTGAATAAACCTAACTCTAACTATTCATACCTGCACAACATATAGCAATGTTAACACCAAAAAGAACCATCTACCCCAACCCTTCGACAAAATCCTGGATACGGCCCTGCTGTCTACACAAATTTTGCTTCAAGTCAAAAGAACGTCCGATCTTTTTCACTCAAACTAAATGTCTAATTAAATAAATAAAAAAAACATTTCTACATATTGCAAGAATCAAAAAAGGCTATGGACAAATCAAATGTCAGATGTAGAACATTATCTATTAATTGTGCTGTAATATTAAACCTATCGGGTTAACGCTACACAATCCACAAAGTGGCAGCAGCCGATACTTCTCTCATGAAAACGCCAAACGTTAGATACCTATATGTAGGTAGTTACCGCAGAAATGTCTGTAGCAGGAGTAACAATGACTGGAGAGAAATAATGAATCCATACCATATGCTATTGACACTAGTGGACTAGTGACTAGAGAACAGTGCGATTATGCTTCCTTCAAGTGACGGGAGAGGAAACAATTCCATCCGGAACTAAGAGCTGCAGCAAATATAAAATCAAAACTTATCTCATAGCCAACGGCGATAGCACGTTAAACCAGTTCCCCATAGATCATTGAAGTTAAGC
>NW_007409073.1:0-657 GCF_000475195.1 Diaphorina citri
TGGCGTTTAATGTAGTGGAATTATAAAAAGGAAAAACAGAGAGGGATGAAATAAAAGTAGGAAAAGGAGCAAGACGTGAGGGGATACCTGTCCTACAGGAAAGCTGTAACGTACGGAATTCCGTGTACAAAGCTCGTACATTTTACCATTGGATCTCGTTCAAGAACGAAATACAAAACAACCTGACTCTGAAATACACCGGGGCAAACCGGTATGTATCTGCGAGTAATGCATTATTGTGTCAGAAAGTATTCCGTGCAAAAAAACGGCGAACGGTTGGCTATAAATTAAAATATAGGAACGTACTTTTAACGAGGTAAAAGTTGCAAACACGGTGCTTTTCCCTCTCTTTATTTCAATTGAACAGAACTAGCTCTAGCTATGTAGTATTTATGTACCTATATACTAGTAGGTATCTAAGCGAATAAGTCAAAATTAGTAAGTCAGGAACTAGGTAAAAACTCCATTTTATTGTTATTCACTGTTGACTATCGATATGTGAATCCTGATCCTACTCAATGCACAGAAAAGGAGAAGTACAAAAACGTACACAATAAGTCCAATACCTTCTGAAACACAAGAACACTCATATCAACCTCATTCTCTGTGCGAAACTTGTGAGGAAACAAATGGAAGAAAATGGAACTTTCTCTCATT
>NW_007409074.1:0-657 GCF_000475195.1 Diaphorina citri
TTTCAATGATATATTTATCGTCATCTTTGAACTCGTCCTTTCCCTAAATATTAATATCAGAATTCCTGTTAAGACAATCATACTGGCCATTAAAATATTTCAAATCTTATATATATATATAAAAAAAAGAGAGTCACATAGCTTTGTTTCATTTAGGTTTGATTTATAGCTGTCATAATTCTTTTGAAGGAAATGCGGTTGAGATGATGCAGGTATTTTTAATCTCGTTAAATAGAATAATGTGTTTTAATGGGAGGCTATTTTGTGAAAAACAACAGTTGCTTTGAAACCTGAACAAAAAGTGATTTGCTTCTTAAGATTCGTTCGGTAGAAGTTGTCAGAGCATTTGAAGGCTTTTTTTTTCCGATTTGGCCAACCTTAGAGTTTCTTCTTTCTATTTGAATGATAAGCTACTCATTAAAATTGTGATATGCTTCAGACAACAGAAAAACCGGCTGTATATTTGAATAATACCCATGTAATTATGAAAAAGGTGAAGGATCTTGTAGGAACTTCAATGGCAACATTGTCCTGATACTCGGAGATGTTACAGAAGACATTGCGATGATACAAAGAGTCACAAATCACAAAACTTGATACACAAGAGATATAAATGTTTCCAAACTCGGCAAATTTATACAATGTTGATTTTTTTTT
>NW_007409075.1:0-657 GCF_000475195.1 Diaphorina citri
GATCCCCATCTCTATGTTAGAAGGTAATTATCAGCAAATTCTGAAATCTTCAAATAAAATCAATTATTCTCTTGTGTATGTTAAGCAACCAAACTAATGGATGTCCTACTGTTTGTTTCAGATCCAGATTTGGTCACCTGGCTTCTCAAGATGGTTTTCTTGTAAATATCTCCTGTGTTACAAGCCTGTGTTTATCCTGTTCAATTCCTTGTAGACGAGCATAGTTAGCTTCACTATGTTCTGATTCTTTGGATCCCCATCTTTATGTTAGAAGGTAATTATCAGCAAATTCTGAAATCTTCAAATAAAATCAATTATTCTCTTGTGTATGTTAAGCAACCAAACTAATGGTTCAACATTAGAGGGTTGGTAATGAATGGTAATGCAGCTTGAAAAATTTGGTCAGTGCCAGTTTTAGCTGGTCTGGTATTCATTTTCGAAGATCCTAGAGAAACTAATTTTACTGATGTTGAATTTGTGTGTTCATTGAAAACTTAAAAAACAAACTCGGCGCGAAAAACCTACTGTCCATAGTGGTAAAGGCATTAAAGCGTCTAAAAGGGGAGAAAAACACTCAAAATTGAAATAAGTTATTCCATCAGATTGACTCTTTAACATACTTTAACAATTAATTTTCCACCAATAAACTTCATAAAT
>NW_007409076.1:0-657 GCF_000475195.1 Diaphorina citri
AAGCTCCCTTGCAGGCAACGCATTAATGTGTTTGTGCGCATACGTTTCTGCGCAGCTCTTTCTGCTCCTCCGCTAGCGTGCTTGCATAGTGGCGCTACCTAGCGGACAAAAATAGCAACTGCATTAAGTCTGACGTCACAAATATTTGAACTTTTTCATTATAAAAATTGAATTTTCGATCTTTTACAGTTGTTTTTTCGTAGTTTGGACCTCAGATTTGGATTTTTCCCAACTTTTTACATAGAAATCGACCATTTATTTATAATTTTTACCCATTTGCAACTCCTCCATTATAAATAAATGGTCGATTCCTATGTGAAAAATTGGGAAAAATCCAAATCCGAGGTCAAAACTCCGAAAAAATAACTGTAAAAAGTCGAAAATTCATTTTTTTTTTTTTCATTCTAATGAATGAGATCAAAGATGTGTGACGTCAGACTTTACGCAGTTGTTTTTTTCGTCCGCTAGGTAGCGCCAGTACAGAGATGTGTGACGTCAGACTTTACGCAGTTGTTTTTTTCTTCCGCTAGGTAGCGCCAGTATGAAAGCACGCTTGCGGAGGAGCAGAAAGAAATGCGAAGAAACGTATGCGCACAAACACATTATTGTGTTGCCTGCGAGGGAGCTTTGCTCGGGACATTTGATGTGACGTCATCG
>NW_007409077.1:0-657 GCF_000475195.1 Diaphorina citri
AACATAATCGCGAAATCCGCGAACATAATCGCGAAATCCGCGAACATAATCGCGAAATCCGCGGACATAATCGCGAAACCCGCGAACATAATCGCCAAATCCGCGAACATGATCGCGAAATCCGCGAACATATAATCGCGAAATCCGCGAACATAATCGCCAAATCCGCGAACATAATCGCCAAATCCGCGAACAAAATCGCCAAATCCACATAGAAATCCGCGAACATAATCGCCAAATCCGCGAACAAAATCGCGAAATCCGCGAACATAATCGCCAAATCCGCGAACATAATCGAGAAATCCGCGAACATAATCGCCAAATCCGCGAACAAAATCGCGAAATCCGCGAACATAATCGCCAAATCCGCGAACATAATCGAAATCCGTGAACATAATCGCGAAATCCGCGAACATAATCGCGAAATCCGCGAGCATAATCGCGAAATCCGCGAACATAATCGCGAAATAGAAATCCGCGAACATAATCGCCAAATCCGCGAACAAAATCGCGAAATCCGCGAACATAATCGCCAAATCCGCGAACATAATCGGAAATCCGCGAACAAAATCACCAAACCCGCGAACAAAATTGCCAAATCCGCGAACATAATCACGAAATCCGCGAACATAATCGCCAAATCCGCGAACATAATCG
>NW_007409078.1:0-657 GCF_000475195.1 Diaphorina citri
CGGGATTTTCCAAATAAAAATTGATTAAATAATAGAACGATTTACAACCATTTGTAGATTGTTCAAGAAACTCCATACAGGGTGTTTCCAAATATCATTACGCCAAAAAATCTATTCTTCTGATTTACACACTTAGGTTAGTGGATACACCTACTTGTACGGTTTGTTTCCCCCCTCTGAGCATACTTCGAGACTGTTTATATGTTCCCCGTGTATTTCTTATGGGGAACTAAAAAACGTCAATATCTCGGGAACGGTTTGGAATTTCGGGAGTTTCTGATTTTTCCCTGTATGTACAAAAAATAAGGAATCCAATGGTGAAACCCGTATCTCCTTAGCCCACCTAGAAGTGGGTTAGAATTAGTATGAGTGAGTGAGTCAGTTACAGAAGGGGCTGTATTAAGTTTAGATCAGGTGGTAGACCCCACTAGCCCACTACCCTCGGAAATCGGAAATTGAGGAAAGGTCCATCCAGTTGTGGGTTTAAGAATGAAAAATCTCACAAAATAAACTTACGAACTGGCTTTGGAACTCGATGTTATCAATTTAATCCTACCAGAAAATACTCGTGGTGCTCCATTTTCTAATTTTTAAATCAAAGTGTTTTTATATTGTTGTTGAACTTTTACTATCAGGAAAACTATTATAAAAGGTCTT
>NW_007409079.1:0-657 GCF_000475195.1 Diaphorina citri
TGGTTATCTAGATGTAACCACAGTCCATTGACCTATTTTCAATTCCAGTTGCCCGTGACGTGGCGGAAAGTTCGAAGCAAAAACTGAATGTGAGATTTTTTTTTTGATCACGCGTGTACTGACGTAACTTTTTTTTCTCGCTTTTAGTCCGTCCTTCCTTTATCATTACAATAGTAATAAAAAGGTATAAGGGACGGACTGTTGTATTCGCTTCGGTGTCGCCTGTCTGTCACTCTGTCTGTCACGCTGTCACTCTGTCTGTTCCCATAGAAGGACTTATCCAAACCTAGTCGACCTATATATCAAATTAAAGGTCTTTTTACCAGAAACACAAAAATGGTGGTGCAAATTTCGTCCTAAAAACCATAAAGCCAAAAAAAACTGGTTTTTGGGGGGGATTTTTTTCACATTTTCTCACACAAATGAGCTCTGATCTTGAAATTTGTCGCGACGACCTATGAACTCAAAGCGAGAAAGTTTCAGATAACACTTCAGTCGATCATTTAAGACCGATTTTAGCGTCACCTATGTTAAGCTACGCCGAGAAAGGCCAATAAATGGATGGGTGACTTAAACATTATAAGGTACATAGGTACTGATTTTCTTTAATCACGATCGAATAAACTACGGGCTGAAAAATTCCCGGAGGGGCGGGCC
>NW_007409080.1:0-657 GCF_000475195.1 Diaphorina citri
TGGAAAGTTCGGTTGTGCTTCTGTGAGCTTGGTCTTCTGAGGAATGAGGAGCATTTAAGAGATGGAAAATCATTTGTTAGGTGGGTACAATTATCATGCTTGAGGTAGTATTTCTTGTTCATTTTGTTATGTAGAATAATGTAAAAGGGCACTGCGTTGAAAAGCTCATGCTGATGGCACTCTCTACAAAAGCTCTTCTAATAACCCTTTTCGTAGCAGGTCTTTTAATAACCCTTCTAAAATCGAGACCCATGCACATTGTATGTATATGTTACGGTAAATGTAGAAAATCTGGTAATTGTGAAAAATTACCGGTTATTTTTCACAATTACCACTGTCATTGGTAAATGTAAGAAATAATTCTATAAAACTCATTATTTCTCACATTTACCGGTTATTTTTCACAATAACCAGAGGGCCTTGGTAAATGTAGGAAATACAAGCAGGAACGATAGACACGCGTGCGCAGTGTCTTTGTTTATCACATGGTACTCATTTTAACAATAACAGGTGTTTTCAATCTTTTTTTTTTATTTTATTGAAGTGAAGTAACTTTTATTGTCTTGAATTTTTCCTTAATTTAGAACTGTAGATCTGTTTATTGGGCTATGGCAATGGAGGAACGTTTTAATGTTTTTAATTTAAAAGTATGTAGGT
>NW_007409081.1:0-657 GCF_000475195.1 Diaphorina citri
AGAGACCAACAGTAATGCTAAACGTGCCATAGCGGCAGCTTCATCATCTCAGGAAAATCCGGCCAAGAAAGCAAGACTGGATCCAATCAATTTCAAGTAAGTTTAATTTTCTGTTCTTTTATTTAAAGTTAAACAAGGTCTTTGTGGATTTGATTCCCGGCCGGGGCGAACTTTATCCTAAACAGATAAGGTTCGTTCTCGGAACGGCTGGCTTTTTCCTATCTTGTACTCTTTTTCAAAATTCTCTCTTCAATTTCGAGACGATAAGATACCCATCTCTTTCTCTCTCTAGCCTTCTTCTTTTTATAACGGCTTTCATTGAGCTAAACTCCAGTTTCACTGACTTTTAAGTCAATACGTAACATCGTCACACTTACGTGGGTTCGAGTACATATCTAAGTTGTGGTACATATTACCCTCATTATTGCAATCGTACAGACTACAAGAACCACTCCAGTAATAGGTACTCTGATACCTTTTATACTCGTACAATAGAAAGAAGTAAAAACCCTGGATTCCCTCATTTGACTATCTTGACAATAATACCAAATTAAATAATGAAAACGATAGTAATGATTGCATAAATAAATTAACTTTATTTCCTAATATTTACAATAGCTTGCATTCTACAAAAAATCATCCTTAACTATGGGCATA
>NW_007409082.1:0-657 GCF_000475195.1 Diaphorina citri
TGTGAAAAGTTTTGGAACTTTCGGTGCCGCTTTATAAGTTGTACTCTCAGTTTTGTGAAAATTCCTTCTTGATTTTTTACTTTTTTAGTTAGGAAGTTTAGTTTTCAGCTTTTCTTTACACATTAGACAATTTATTATGAATTTGTTTTGAGCCTATGAATAAATTAAAATATTATTTTCAACTTGGAATTTTTAGAATGAAAATTCAAATGAGGAAATGGTGCGTCTTCTTTGTTTTGTTTTTGTCTTACCTAGCAGCCTAGCACTCATTATCTTCCTCCAAAACCTCAAAAGTCAAAAGGTATGTTATAATTAATTTATCATCCCACCATCTTATACTTTTCATTCTCTTTTTACTTTCCATTTGTCTTAGCTCTGCCGTTTATACCTGTCTATGGCCAAATTGTCATTAAAAATCAGTTTACCTACCTAATCTTTCCAATTGTGATATTATGTACTTATACCTACTTACCATCACACATTCAGAAAGTTATTGAACATCTTCCACAATATAGCGTCCATCCGATGTAACATACAAGACATAAGGTACTCTACGTTGATAAATTACCGACCTACTGGCAAGCAGAGATGTGCAAAATGCTTTTGAAAACCAATTTGAAATGCAAAATGTAAAATGCCTCTAGAAAACCAATTTGA
>NW_007409083.1:0-657 GCF_000475195.1 Diaphorina citri
CTTACAGTTGTATCTCGGATCACTATTCACTAATTTCATTTCATTGATTCCTATATTCTCTACCTATCTACTCCGTTGAAGGTGTTATTTGTAAGAAAATCTGAGACCTCTGTAGTATCCGACTCTATGATGAGCTTTGGCATATTCAGCATTGCTCCTTCTACTTTTACGAAATGTTGTGTTACTATCTTCTCTACTATAATAATGATGATGATGTTCCTTCGTATTCTTCCGTTTCACAGGTTAGCAAAGGTTTCAAATTCCTCAATTACACTTTCCTAGTCCCTCTTGTTGTCAGTTTTCTCTCGTTTCCATTCTCACCCTTCATCTTCCTTTTCTCATCCTTCCTTTTCCTCTGTCATCTTCATCCAGTATATCTCCCCATTATTTTACCAGTAGTGTAGTGTTTCCGCATGATTGTTTTGTCGTGCCTATGTTTATGTCTTTCTGGCTCGTGGTTTCGTTTGTAATGTTGGCTCTTTTTGAAATGCATTCTGTTTTATGATAGAATTGTGCTTGTGACGCTTGTGTGCGTTTTTCTGAGTCATGGTGTCATTTGTGAAAGTTCGAGTGACATTTGATATTAATTCTATTAGATCTCAAAGCATATTACATTTATGATGTATGTGTACGTGGTAGATAGTGTAGATACTCGTT
>NW_007409084.1:0-657 GCF_000475195.1 Diaphorina citri
AACAGACACACTTAAAACAGATTTGCCAAAGTCGATGGAATTGATTTGACTGAGCATGGTGAGACTTGGTAAGCAAATAGTCTTTAAGAATAGGAAAGTAGCTCTTTTGGAGGTAAGAGTCTTCAAGAAAATACGTAGGTAACACTGTTGGAGGTAATAAACTGTCTTACCAACATTACCAACTCGAGAATCAAGAACGCCTACTCGTAGAGGTACTCACCTACCTACTTATCTTTATTTAGAAAGGTAGAGGTTTGAAAATCTTCTGAAATTTTGGCATTTTATTGCATGTAGTGCCTTTTGATGATTCCCTACCCACCTAAATGTAAAATTGTACCCGAAAAATGGAAAAGTAAGTATACCTATAAACCAAATAAACTCAATAAAGTAATGAAAAAAAAAAAAAATGTTTGAACCAATCACAAGCTCCAAAACTTAGGTAGGACTTCTCTAAAGTTCCCCTGTTCTAAAAAAGCCTTTTGGTAGTTGTTACTTGATTGTTTTACAATCTCCTCATTTTAAAAATATTTTACATCTCATTGAATCTTCATGGAACATTTCAACTTTTCAAAGCTCTGAATAAGAAATTGACTTCTGATGCTACCCAAGAAGACACACCTGAATTTTTTTAATGCGTAGATAAACAAAACCCCCCAC
>NW_007409085.1:0-657 GCF_000475195.1 Diaphorina citri
AATTCCATACCTCGGCTGGGATTGAACCCACGTCCTCCTGTTTACCAGGCGAGCGCCTTGACCACTACACCACCGAGGTAGGTGGTGTATGTTCAATATTTTAATCTGTTATTCTAATGTCAAGTAGGTACGCGGATAGACGCAAATGTGAGTATTGAACCATTGAAGAATCCATACAAATGTACGTACACAAATCTATATTATTGTATCTAGTAAGTCTATTATTGTATCTGGGTAGATAAAAACAAATATATCAACAGGGTCGTATTTGTCTCGGACCCCTCCCGGGGATTCATTGCGCTCCTTGTGGTCCGAACAGCCGAACTCCGAAAATTTGAAGCTTGAAATCGCCAAAAATTGGATATACTCTGCCTTCTTTCAATGTAATTAATGGCAATGGCAATGTAATTTAACTGAGGGTGTTCCCGCTACACACAACACGATTTTTTCCGAATGACAACTAGAAATGGGCCTTTAGGAGAGCAGTTTTGCTCTTTGTAAAGCTTTGTGATTTGGTCACATCCACTAATGAGTATTTGAGAGATAGGTAGGTACTCTCTTATTGAACACCCTGTATGTATTTACAATAGATCAGTTGCGCTTACTTGGGTGATGTTTCAAAGTCATAGAGCAGGAAAAATGAGGACCAACGGAATT
>NW_007409086.1:0-657 GCF_000475195.1 Diaphorina citri
GTGTGTGTGTGTGTGTGTGTGTGTGTGTGTGTGTGTGTGTGTGTGTGTGTGTGTGTGTGTGTGTGAGAGTCTAGAGAGAGAGAGAGAGAGAGAGAATACCGTCAAGAGACGCTAAAGACAGAAAAAAGTAAAAAATATCAACTGAACTCAAAGACGAAAAACTTTTTCTCTCTAAGAAGGAGGACTTTTTCAGAATATAAATGAGTACCTATTAACTCATTACACCTTTGGCCCTATCCCTAAGAGTCCTTAATAGTCCTTAGTGAAATAATCCTTAGTGACTCGAGCCTATTAGTCTTTCTCTTTCCTTGCCTGGGCTTCTTCTTTTCTCCTTTCACTTCAGTGAATACTGAAGTATTAGTCGACCTGACAAATGTCTTTCTCCCTTTTTCTCCGTCAGGTAGGTAGATTTTCTCTTTTTTTTTTACAACATTTTTTGCCTCTCTCAGTTTTCTAAGGGAGTAAAAATTAAATTAGGTTTTAATTCGATAAAAAATTATTTACTCTTCACGTTTCTTCTTCTTTTTTTTTTAAATTCGCATTTTCTCTCTTTTCTCTTTCGCTTTTGTTGCTGTTTTGTTTATCATTCTTTACTTCATTTTCTTTTCTTCTTTAATCTTTCTATTCTTCGACTTTGTCTTTCTAATTAACAAGATA
>NW_007409087.1:0-657 GCF_000475195.1 Diaphorina citri
ATTTTATGGCAGAGGGTACGAGTGTTCATAAATTCACAATAATTAGGAAATGTGTGAAAACACATCCATTAATTTGGGGGTTGAGAGTGTTTGTACAACCGTGTTGCATTCATGTAAATCGAGGGGAATGTTTTGGAGGTAGGGGAACACGGTGCAAAACGGTACATCGGGGCAAAACAATAACCCGCCCTTTTTAGGAGCTAGGAAGTGCTGAGCTCTCTGGGATCGACTAGGAACTATTCCTGCAAGTGTTATCTTTGTTTTGATCTGTGGTTGATTCTTTTATCTTCTGTTTTCGAAGAGTACGGAGGTTTTTTCGATTTCACGAGTGCTTGATGTAATTTCACGAGTGCTTGATGCAATGCCTGACGCTTGGGGGAAAATGGTTTTATACCGTCTGGGGCAGAATGGTACCCTATACCTTAATGGGAGAAGGTGCTCCAGGGGTCCATTTTGCCCCAAGGTGTTTTGCGTGTATATGGTATAGGACCATTTTGCCCCAGCCTTAGGGCAAAACGGTCTTTTTTGGTAACCTCATAAAAATGTTTTTAGTTTTTTTTTCCAGTAATACCTATATCGCTATTGTCTGATCTAATTTGTTGCCAAAATACCTAATACTTTATTTTGTTACAAAATAACATATATCGGTGTAACTTT
>NW_007409088.1:0-657 GCF_000475195.1 Diaphorina citri
GTTTAGACTGCTGGGGTAAAGGGACTTTTCAGTCCTATTCGGGCAGGATAAACAAGGTATTCTATTCTATTCTATTCTATTCTATTCTATTCTATTCTACCTATTCTTCCTCTTCTGCCGCGTATTTCCCTTCTCCTTTTTCTTCTTCTTTTTCTTTCGTCTTTTCCCACTCAAGTAGGGTGCCACCTGTGCTAATATTTCTTAAATTATGGACATATTTAGATACCTACTACGAATTTTATTCAGCCCCTCCCCCCCCCTTCTTTTTTCAGGAGCTTGTTAGAAAAGTCCGACGACAAGGAAATTCGAAATATTTTCAAGATGGGCTTCAATAAGGTGAGTTCAAGGGCTCCTGGGGGCCCAAAGGGGCCTTTAGGAAGCCCTCTTCCAAGGGAGATACTTACTGACCACTTTATTTGTGTTTACACTGAGCTACGGGCCAGTTTATTTTCTTTATATACTTACTGACCACTTTATTTGTGTTTACACTGAGCTACGGGCCAGTTTATTTTCTTTTTATACTTACGGACCACTTTATTTGTGTTTATGCTTACTGCAGGAAGCCCTTTTCCAAGGGAGATACTTACTGACCACTTTATTTGTGTTTACACTGAGCTACGGGCCAGTTTATTTTCTTTTTATACTTACTGACCACTT
>NW_007409089.1:0-657 GCF_000475195.1 Diaphorina citri
CTCCTATTACTATTAGAGTATTAAAGTTCCGAATAAGATACACGATATTGGTATTGCAAATATTTACCATCTTGTCATATCTTGCATTCATGGCGATTAGTCCCTCGTTTGTAATTAATTCTAGGATGCGTTTTCATCTATCGTTGAACATATTTGCATGCAGAACGGCCTCACACGTTGAATATTCTCTATGTTTAATTGATTCGCGTACGGTTCATATTGATAATTGAGTTCAGAAGCTTTACATCATGTGCTTGGTGCATACATATTGCCGCCAGTACCAGTAGTCTATACTCTAATAGGTAATGGCTACCTTAGCTTCTAGATCTGTTTAACCTATCTTCTCTTTACATTGTGGTATGCCCTGGCTCTTCACAGCCGTGTGAGTTTAGTACTACTGGATCGTGTATGTTGTTCACAGAACTGTTGTTAATGCTTTCTTTACACTAATTTTTCCTTTGTCCTCAGTAAGAGGATCATATCACCTATTATATACCTATACTAAGTACCTACACAGGTACATAAGTATTACGATGAATGATTCAGCGCTTACATACCTTTGTATACTTTGAATCAAATGCATAAGATTATCATCAACATTATTGTTTTCCCATACCCGAAATTCTGTCATCCAATATAAAACTTAATGTAAAGTAC
>NW_007409090.1:0-657 GCF_000475195.1 Diaphorina citri
TATTCCTTACAAAATTTAAAAGGTGAGAAACAGACACCAGTTTGAAGTGTTGCACCTTGAAACAGAAAAGCATAAAAAATTATATTATAAGAACGAGATCCATTCACTCATTCACATTTCACACACTGATCGCTCTATCTCTAGAACCACAACACCTAGAAAGCTGAAATTTGGTAGGGATATTCCTTTTATGGTCTAGGTGTGCAATAAGAAAGCATTTTGCGAAAATCTAAACCAATCCTGAGATATGATCAATTTTTGATCGCTAAAATCTCCATAAGAAATACACAGGAAGCAGAAACTGCGGGAGAGAAAACTTTTCCTCGCTCGCCTAATATTTGAGTTTCGTTTATGTTTTTAGTTTGATAACTACAAGTTCGGCCATGCCTTTTCCACAAGTTTGGCCATGCCTCATCGGGATGAACTAGCGGGATTCCGGAGCGAAGCGACGGAATTCAGCTAGTACATAATAAGAAACAGACACCAGTTTGAAGTGTTGCACCTTGAAACAGAAAAGCATTGAATGCATTAATAAAAACAAGACGCCATAGCCTAGTTTAGTGAATTTCATAGTCACTTTTCAGTCTTAAAAAACAGCCTTATTCTTGACCATTATGTAAAGTCTATATCTAGAACATAAACCAGGTTGTTTGCAAA
>NW_007409091.1:0-657 GCF_000475195.1 Diaphorina citri
AGTTTTCTAGCATCATGTCTGTTTTTCAGGTAGTCAAGTGGTTATTTCTCCGGGAAGGACGTGAGGTAAAAAGGCAAATAAGGTCTTATTCTGATCCTTGAATAAAGCGCAAGTTTTCCTGAAAGATGGAGACCTGTGCTATAAAATTTCTTCGCACAAAAACCGCGTGTTTTGTAACGTAATAAAAATCGGACATAGGTAACAAGGTAAATATAAATCTTTTTCGAGCTTCAGATCGTGCTCTGGCTCGTGGTTTTAACAAAAATAGTATATCGATTAAAATGAAAAAGTTATGACCTGAAAACTGACACTAGGTCAGCTTTTTTTTAAAAGGTGGTTTTTTGGACATTTCTCGGAAACGAAGCCGAAGTTAGGAAAATGACCCACAGAACCTTGTTGAAAATGATGAGATATACTTACTCTGAGCCATTGTCAGTGTTTTTCTGGCGCACCCTGTATAGGCAGGTGGGTAGGTACGTGGTTGGTCGAATTGTGTTTGAAGTTCTACGTATGTCGACAATTTTGCATTGAGTTTGTCTGTATGTCTGTCTTTTTCGTCATAATTTTCTTTTGGTTTGTCCAATTTCGATCAAATTTAACAAACATATTAAACACATAAAAGATATTCAGTCCTTGCTCTTTGGATTTTTGGATCGA
>NW_007409092.1:0-657 GCF_000475195.1 Diaphorina citri
GTACAACCTACAGATACGGTTTGTTCTGGACTTCTTGGAACGGCTGGTTTCCTCTCCTTAATCCTATCCTGTCCTCCTTTTCCAATTTTCGATATTGTGGGACTTGAAACCTTCCATTTTGTTACAGTTCCTTCTACTTAACCTATTGGAAATAAAAACCTATTTCTGGTCCGATGAGCCAAAGAGGCAATTTTTCCAAAGTGGTTGGCATTGGCTCATGTCAGATTATTTTGTCCGTGAGATTTGTCAGAGATTGTAGTGTTTTTATTTACGTTTGGACAAGAATTAAGGCAATCCTACGCATGGAAACATGAATGGTAATCATTTTGTTTAGATACAGCTCAGATGAGAGTCCACTAGGTACGTCTATGTATATAGGTAAATCTTATATTATAAGAACGAGATCCATTCACAGTTCACGTTTCACATTTCATAGTTCACACACTGATCGCTCTATCTCGAGAACCACAACACCTAGAAAGCTGAAATTTGGTAGGAATATTCCTTTTATGGTCTAGTGTGCAATAAGAAAGGATTTTGCGAAAATCTAAATCGATCCTGAGATATGATCAATTTTCAATCGCTAAAATCTCCATAAGAAATACGCAGAGTGCAGAGACTGCGGGAGAGAAAAGTTCCGCTCTCGACCAACATTTT
>NW_007409093.1:0-657 GCF_000475195.1 Diaphorina citri
TCTCTTTCAGAGCATTATGCGGAGTCTCATTTACATATAACACAATTAAATTGCAACGTTGCATTACTGTTCCAAGTATCTACAGTACGTGTGGAAACTACCTGACCGTCCTGCTTTTAAACTTTGAATATGAAATAGGTTGATAGGAAGGAAATTTTAGGCCACCCTTTCACTATTAGGTAGACCTGATGAGGTCCACCTGTCAGGTCTACCTGATAGTGAGTGGTCGGCCTTAGAGTCTCATTGAGTTCACATGGTGTTGAATAATAGACATTGTCTTTGGCAATAATTTCGCCCTTTGTTTGTATTATTTATATATTTGTGTGAAAAAATTATAGGAATGAAAGAATAGGAAAAAAGTCTCTCTCGGAACCTAATGCTGTGAAATCCACAAAAAATAGGAAAGAGGCTTACAGCTTCACTACGAATAAGTATTAAATGATTTGGATTTCACTTTCTGATAAACATCCATAGATACTCATTATTGAAAGAATTTTAATTAATCTTTCCCCTACTTTGCAGGACAGACCAAGCTGTATCCACAGATAGTCGATGGTCGTCATCCAATAAGCTAACTATAGGCTCACTTGAAGACGTTTGGTGTCGGGAACCGTAACGTCGGATGCCTTATCGTCCCGGAATCGAAAGCTGTGTCGG
>NW_007409094.1:0-657 GCF_000475195.1 Diaphorina citri
TATCTAATATGTAACTTGAGAAATATTTAATTCTTTTTTAAATAAATAATCTATTCTAAAGGCTTTTCTTATGGAATATAGGATATAAGACCCGCTTAACAGTGGAGTCAGATTACCACCGCTTGTATGCAGGGTATCCTAGCGTTGGTAATCTGACATCACTATTTAACGGGTCTAATGATAAATAACTATGTTTACCTATCAATTGTTTTCTAAACTGGTAATGACTGTGTACCCTAGGTCTAATATTTCCGTTTGTGAAAACATATTCAAGGGGTTTAAATGTAGTTCTCTAGGTCATTGGGGAGAAATGCTGGAAAACAATTTTGATATAAAGAGTGAGATATTGTTTTTAAATGACCTTTTGGGCATTGTGCCTGTGAGAAAAGCGTGTTTTGGTCAAATTTCCGGAAGGGATGTAGGTAGACAGCTAGACACCCTTTATATCATCAAATAATTACGCTACAACCCCCGCGCAAGTCTAGGTCATTGGGGAGAAATGCTGGAAAACAATTTTAATATAAAGAGTGAGATATTGTTTTTAAATGACCTTTTGGGCATTGTGCCTGTGAGAAAAGTGTGTTTTGGTCAAATTTCCGGAAGGGATGTAGGTAGACAGCTAGACACCCTTTATATCATCAAATAATTACGCTACAA
>NW_007409095.1:0-657 GCF_000475195.1 Diaphorina citri
CATACATGGTTGGAAAGCTCGTTTTCTCAGATTTCTAAATAATATACTCTGATCAAAAATTAGGTGTCGGAACACAGTCCAATTCGCTCACCAACGTTTCAAGTCACGACCTTATATGCTGTATAGGAAAAAAAAATTCGCGCGAACTTTCATTCATTGTCCAAATGTGACATACATGGTTGGAAAGCTATTTTCTCAGCTTTCTAAATAATACACTTTGTTTAAAAATCAGGTGTCGGAACACAGTTCAATTCGCTCAAAAACGATTCTAGTCACGACCTTATATGCTGTATAGGAAAAAAAAATTCGCGCGAACTTTCATTCATACTGGAGCTTAGAGGCCTTTGTCCAAATGTGACATACATGGTTGGAAAGCTATTTTCTCAGCTTTCTAAATAATATACTCTGATTAAAAATTAGGTGTCGGAAAACAGTTCAATTCGCTCACCAACGATTCAAGTCACGACCTTAGATGCAATCAATTTTCACATATGAGCTCGGGACTAAGTTGCTTGCTCGGGCTATACGGGTTCGTTCCGACACGAAATCGGGGATGAAAGCATAATGGTTAGAAAGATAAGAAAAAAATCTATAAGAAATTGTAGAGTTTAGGTCGAATACCCTTTCGCAACCCCGTCGTTGGAGCGTCTTTTCCCT
>NW_007409096.1:0-657 GCF_000475195.1 Diaphorina citri
CCACAATGCGCCCCTTTGGTGTCCGCTCCAGTGAAAATGGCAGAAATGGATCTAGTTATTTTAGGTGACCACGGGTATTAAGGAGCGCGGTAGCGCTCCGCCCCGCCAAGTCAAGAAAGTTTGACCGCTAGAAAATTAGAAATTGGGTTTGATCCGTGAGTTAGTCAGCGTTTGTGATTGAATGGGCTATTTTATTTTGTTCTTATAGTGTGAGAGTGTGACAAATTTTGGGAGATTCAACTTGAACTGAGAAGGTATTTTTTTTAGGTAAGGGGGGGGGTAAATTGAAAAATAATTATGTAAGATTTGAATCTTCAACCCAGAAAACAAAAGCATCTTTAAAAAAGCCTCTTCCTTATTATTGTAAGGACGAAAAATTAAAAGCTCCAGTTTCTCTGTCTCTGCATCAAAGAATCTCTTTGTAATTTAAGTTATGTGAGGAGGGAGGCTTAACAGGCCGAAGAGGGGAAGAGAGAAAGAGAGAGAGAGGGGTAATAGAGAAATGACTTCAGGGAAAAACTTTCTCTTACTCGCATTTCCGCATTTTACCCGTTTTTTGGGCCCGGGCGAAAAAGAAAGCGCGCGCGGGGGCCTTAATTTCGCCCATAAATCTCGCGTTTTGCGGGCGAGGCGGGGGCCTAAGGGAGGGGGGGGGCT
>NW_007409097.1:0-657 GCF_000475195.1 Diaphorina citri
GTAGACCTGAATCGTCCCATCCCAAACTTAAGCTAACAAGGCTGACTTGCAGCTCCTTAGTCCCTTGATTTTCACGGGGTAGACCTGAATCGTCCTGTGGCGCTCACAACAACACTCAACACAAATAAAATCTTACATAGAAAACGCAGGTTCTCGTTTCTCCACAATGTCCATCTCTGAAGAGTCTGAAGTATAAATAACACTTCCAAATTCTTGCCCAGCACCTGAGAGCTATGTCTAACTGATGAGTTCAAATAAGAACGAAACGCGTCTTAGGCTGCTCTCAGGTGTTGGCTAAAGTCCCAAACCTGGTTCTCCAAGCCAAGACCTTCCAAGACATCCAAGGTCTGCAGTTCGGTCATATCCTGTGTCAGCAAAACATACGAGTTACGAGTAGCTATGAACTCTCAACTCTAGATTGAGTTCTAATAAGCTATGAAGACTGTGGAAGTAGATACCAATGTCAACATACAGAAGTCACTGAAGCATGGGGTTTGTACGGTAGGAAAAACAGGGGCGTTCACAGGATAATCGGACCCCTGGGCTAGCTCCAACAATAGGCCTTTTTCAAGAGGTTTCATAGAGGGAGGCCAAATACCGACTGAGGTATGCGTGGCCAAATACCGACTTAGGTATGCGTGGCCAAATACCGACTTA
>NW_007409098.1:0-657 GCF_000475195.1 Diaphorina citri
CTCTATTTATGTAAGCATAAAGTTCAAGGTTTATCGGTATTTTTTTAATCGATTTATCTCTGGATCTGGAAGTCGTAGACAAAAAAGAAAAATTTCCTAGTTCCTCATTTTTTCTGCTCTTTGTCTTAGAAACCTCACCCAAGTAAGCGCAACTGCTCTTTTCAAATAAATGTAAATGTAAAATGTAAATGCAGTTTCTTTGTGTTATTATATCACAACTTTGATACTCACTGCAGCATTGTAGGATTTTTCCACAATATCTCAATAATCCTAACATCCACTGTTTACCTACCGTGCTGGCACCGGTCGCTATGCGCATTTACATGTCATAGCTACTCATTTTCCTCACGAGGCTGAGTTAGTTCCTCATTTTTTCTGCCCTTTGTCTTAGAAACCTCATCCAAGTAAGCGCAACTGCTCTTTTAAAATAAAAATTTCACTAGTCATAAAATTTGACCCCGCCGGGAATCGAACCCGGGTCTCCCGCGTGCAAGGCGAGCGCAGTAACCACTATGCCATGGGAGCTGACCTTCTAATATTTGAAAGACCCTCAAAAACCCATTCATAAAAAATTCTCCCAACCCTTTGACTCACCTATGGTCGCCAAGTCCACATAGGCGTTGTTGAACACGAACAAGTCCACCGAGACGCCGCTAT
>NW_007409099.1:0-657 GCF_000475195.1 Diaphorina citri
TAAAAAACGCGTCCCGAATTTTTTCTGGGACAAAAACGGAAATTTGGGACAAAACACCCCAAAATGAAAAACTGAACGTGACGCCGGGACACCTCCTGAAATTCGGGACTGTCCCGGCCAATTCGGGACGTTTGGCAAGGCTAATTAAAGAGTACCTTTACCCCAGCAGTAGACTACCATTTTAATGAGGACAAAATTAATATCTCAGCTGGGATTGAACCCAAGCACCCTTGTTTGCCAGGCGAGCATCTTCCCAAATACACCACCAAATTCAGTGTAAAAGAAGTGTCGTCTATTCTATCTTGATCCGATATAAGTAGGTATTTATGTACCTATTTTGGAGTACTTGGGGTTTTGACACATCCACTAATTCCGCTAACTGGTGGAACTAAATTTCAATTCGATTAAATTTAAATACATAATTCCAAATGGAAGGGGAAATTTGATACCTATCTCAATAGTTAAGGTTGAATTTATTAGAGTTATTCATTTTATTGCACAGTTTTACAAAACTTTTACCTTCCCAAGAATTTTCATTAATTCCAAAAATGTACTTTATAAGTGACATGATTCCCACTCTTAATAGACAACCTCGATTTTCAAAAAGTCACCTATTTCTGTCGATTATTTGATAGAATGCTTCAAAAAATTACGAAA
>NW_007409100.1:0-657 GCF_000475195.1 Diaphorina citri
TCCGCAAAGTACCTCCCAGTGTAGCATGTGGCCCGCATACACATGGAAGTTGGAAATCCCTGAAATAGAGTTTAATATGTTCCCAACCTAATTATGCAAGATTAAACGAAACAAACGAGCTGTAATTATCCAGTTCCAAGAAATTGAATCCAATAAATTCGTAAAAAAGCCCTTTGATTTTCTTTCCTCTACCCTTTTCAATGTCATAATCAGAATGAGGGAAGGACGAATTAACTATCAACAATCTTTTAAAAACTAAATACCTAAATAAAATGATGTGAGCAATAAAATCCGACAATGAAGTATGTAGGTATGGGAAATTCGCAGTGCATTCATCGATTGGAAAAAATGGAACATGACAATGTAAACAATTTATACATTAAGACGATTAGAATTAGGTAAATGCAAGTCTGTCAAAACAATTGTTTGATATTAAGTTCTTGATGTTACAGCACAAAAGGTAAGAATTCGAAGTCCTTGCAGAAAATCAACAAATTCTTGCTGACAGCTTGACACAGAAAATAGCAGTGGTATCGGTATCGGTCAGTATACCTAAACAATATGTACTATTCCCCTGTACGTATGTATTTAATTCTAGATATTTGTGATATAACATCAGCATAAAATAGCTTTTCTTCATGTTTATATCTTTCTCGT
>NW_007409101.1:0-657 GCF_000475195.1 Diaphorina citri
GTCGGGATTTTATTGACAGTTTGATGTTGATGTCTTAATTATAACTAGCTCACTTTATTGTTAAGGATTAGAAATCAGTTAATCAGAAGTGGGTGTCCTATCTGTCCTTTGACCTTTCATGGCGACTGCAGACAAGGATTTTCGAAGGTTGACTAGGTGGCTGACAGAAATATACAAACATTACATAGAAAGAGAAATAGAGAATCAGTTTTAGATAGACAAAAAGATTTTTTTTTTTTGTCAAATGATTACTATTTTTACTAACGTATTAGTATTATTATTATTATTAAATTAAAGAAAGGAAATACAAAGAAAATTGAAAATTAAGATGCAACAACCTTAAGGTGCACCGACAGATTCCAATTTTTCTTCCCCTTTGTACTATCTTATCTTGAAAACAAACAAGATTACCGCCATTTTCTCAGCCGTCTAAAACTTTGACAGGCAAAGGCTTTCGAAAGAAACAGCAGTGAAACAAGCGTAACATTCTGTTGCTAAATCAAAAGCTTTGCTAACTTCAAAGTTTACAAGGAAATCTCCCTCTCTCTCTCTTTCACCATGTGTTTCTTTACTTGGTTTTCTCTCTCACACACACTGTTTATCTTTATTTAGCTCCCTCTTCTTTCTCTCTCCTTCCTCCTTCTACTAATCCCCTAG
>NW_007409102.1:0-657 GCF_000475195.1 Diaphorina citri
TGACTTTTATTTGTATAATCAAGTTTGAATTACCCTAGTCTCGTCTGGTTTTAATTAAGCTTTAGTATTGTTCAGTTATTCCTAATCTCAATGATTCTTATGATTCTAATTAAGGCCTCAATATGACGGGACCGACGTGAACATTGGGTGTCTGTCTGGCTATCTGTCTTTATAACTAGAGTAGGCAATAAATTATGTATACCTACATGGATTAATACCCGGTCCTCTCGTACTTGGAAGATATTAGCCCAATTTCAAACTGTGAGACCCTGGGAAGAATATTTTCCAAAATACCTATATAGTTATTTTTGAGGTTGTCTTTGCTATAAAAACATAGTGTTAGCCATTCTTTAAATCAACTCTATGCCATGAATGTATAGTCCACAAGGATCATTTCCCCAATGTCAAATTATAGGTATCATTCTTTTTATGTAATTCTTTTGTTTTCATTTCTTGGGCATCGGATTAATTTGATCCTGAAGTTCTAAGATTGTATCCTTGACGAATGGAGTGTGCTAGGAGGCACGGTGTTTCAATCTACTTTTCATTTGTTCCACAGATTCTTCAAGTTGATTGTTTTTTGTCAGCATTCCAAGTTTTCTTCTTTCTTAAGTTCTTTTCCTGTCAATTTCTCCTTCCATTTTCCGCTATTCTCCA
>NW_007409103.1:0-657 GCF_000475195.1 Diaphorina citri
GTAATGTAATCGGGTCAAATTTTCGATGGTCAGTTTTTAGTGCCAAAACACGTTTTGAGGTCCCTAGAGCCTAAATAAAAAGTTTCAGCCATTGGTCCGTGTGTCCGTCTGTTTGTCTGTAAACAAAATATCTCGAGAACGGTAAGAGCTAGAGACTTGAAATTTGGTATGTAGCTGTGAAATGTGACAAGAATGCGACACGAAACTTTTGGTTAAGACCGATGCAACGCTTGGCGGCATTTTACCGCTTTTTGGCGGTTTTCGGTGTAATTTAACAATACGACATGAAACTTTTGGTTGAAATAGGTGCTGCGGTTGGCGGCATTTTACCGCTTTTTGGCGGTTTTCGACCGTTTTTTGGCGGTTTTCAGCTATACTGACTAAACGGTTAGAGATATTGTAAAAGTTACTATAGAACAAAAAATTAGCATCATTCAATAGGATGAGGAAAGTCGTGTGATGTTCACACCAGATTTTTTTTCTTTTCAAGAGGTCTGCTAGAACTGTAGGAAGAAGGAACTGTAACAACGGAAGTCTTACCGTCCGGAAATCTAGGAGGGGAGGATAGGATGGGAGACTGCCAGCCGTTCAGTGAACTTTTCTGTTTAGGATAAAGTTCGCTCCAGTCGGGAATCGAACCCACGACCTAGGAAAGGG
>NW_007409104.1:0-657 GCF_000475195.1 Diaphorina citri
ATGCGGACCTACTATTTCGCTGCCGATACCAGGGAATCGATGATACAGTGGATGAATGCGTTGAGTTTAGCGTCTATATTGCAGAACAGTAGTACTGGGTAAGATTTCAGGCATTTGAGTACGTACCTAACTGCATAGTATTTTAACTATGGTATTTTAACTATCGATGAGCTGTAGACCTTGGATGGATTTCACCAACATTTTTTCAGCCCTTAGTAGGCCTGTTAAGCTAACACCTGTTCAGTTCCATTGGATTTGTATAGGGTTAACAGGGCTGACAGTCTAACAGCCTGTTAGGGGCTAAAATAATTACTGTAGCTTTCTGTCAATTCACTAAAATTGGTTGCCTATGTTTCACTTTATCACTATTAGTTTAACCCTGATTTGTGTTACGTCATCATATTTTCATTTAACCCTTTTTTGCCTTTTGTTTCAGGTGGGAGGATCGTCGGCTGAATAAGGTCTAACAGGCTGTTAGGGGCTGAAATAATTACTGTAGCTTTCTGTCAATTCACTAAAATGGGTTGCCCATGTTTCACTTTATCACTATTATTTTAACCCTGATTTGTGTTACGTCATCATATTTTCATTTAACCCTTTTTTGCCTTTTGTTTCAGGTGGGAGGATCGTCGGCTGAATAACGAGGACAATGACTCG
>NW_007409105.1:0-657 GCF_000475195.1 Diaphorina citri
CGAAAATACGAGAAAGGACGAACTGAACTTTTTGTTTCACTTCACGCTGTTTCACGCGTTTTCCATCTCGTTTGAATCCTGAATGAGAACCGAGAGAAGTGAGGAGTGAACTCACAAATATAGCGTAGTCAAACTTCTTACTCAGAAATAACACTCAAAACTTCGCGTAAAATAATCAACACTACTTGATGAATACTATGGAACTATGCATGGTAAATGACTGAAGCTTCTTCTCTCACTTCAGCTTCGCCCAAAATCAAAAAGTGATAAGTACGGATTCCCGGAAATTCCTGTGGGAACCTACTAAACTGTTGAATGTAGGTTGACAGAGGAGAAAGAAGAGAAGAAGAGAAGAAGAAGAAGAAGAAGAAGAAGAAGAACAGGAGGAAGAGAAGGAAAATGAGGTACCTCGGAAGGAACAAGCTGGGCCCGTCCCTCCGAGAATTTTTTAGCCCGTAGTTCATTCGATCGTGATTAGAGAAAAAAGAAAATCAGTACTGATGTACCTACCTACCTAATTTGTTTAATATTCAGTTTATTATTATTCTTGATTTGATTTTTCGATTTTACTTTCATGTATAATGATTTAAAATCAGGACTAGAGCCCGTTCTCCCTTTATTCCCAATATAATGTTTAAGTCACCCATCCATTTATTG
>NW_007409106.1:0-657 GCF_000475195.1 Diaphorina citri
AATGTGTAACGGACTTTTCAAATCTCCCCCCTTTTTTCTTGTAATTGTGTCCCCCCTTGTATTCCAGATGTGCAGTTGGATTTTCGAAAAGCATTCAGCTCAGTCGTAGGAATTTTTCACTTTCTTTCAACTAGTCGTGTGCTCTGGGCGGATTGTTAACTCGCTATTTCCGTTCTGAACAAGAAACCTTTCATGTTTTGGATTTGAAATCTGGATTTTCTATTAGTACCGGAAAACGGAAACGGGCATTCCTGAGGGAGCAGACGTGTGCTTTTTTTCGTGTGTGTGCCCTTTTTTTCACGTTCGTTCTTTTAATCTTTTGACTAATACGCTGTGTCTTTAGTATTTAACGAATTCGGTCTTTAGCGAAATCAGTTTTACTTTTACGTTGTGTATATTTTGGTGATGGTGTAATTGGAGCCCCTTGGATTACGCTCCGGACACTGTCATCATCTTCCAAATCAGTTTTGTGTTTTTTGTGTGAAAGTCTTTTTTCCGCGAGTGTAAATAATCGTTTGTTTTCCGAGTGTTTAACACTTTGCCTGGATTAGGCTTGGATTAACTCTATTTGGTTTGTTCGATAGGTGGTTTTTCATGACCAGTTTGCGGCTGAAAGCTCGTAATAAGTCCACTTATACCTGAGTTTCTTTTAACAAG
>NW_007409107.1:0-657 GCF_000475195.1 Diaphorina citri
GCGATAAACTTCGGATCTCGAAGTTGGTGGTTCGAGTCTAAGTCAAGTCATAAAATTTAGCGTGGTGTTACTGGTGTAGGTACCTATTAAGCGGAGAACGACTTTTGCTACAGCTATTTATGCTAAACATATTTTTTTTTCTATTCATGGAGAGAGTTGACCGTCCCGCGACAGTATATGTGCTGATTGTGCTGTCGATTATTTTAAAGAAAAAAACAAAATGGCGGATATCTCGGAAACTAAGCGAGATACGAAAAAAAATTATAGAATGTTTTTTTATTGGAAATGACCTCAGGAATCTACCCCAGGCTTTTGGTCACGTTTTTCGTGTTCACCCTGTATATGGAGTGTACGAGGGTTTCCCCCATTTCCACAACAAAGGAGAGTGAAAAGAGAAAAAAAGTTTTAACTAAAAAAAAGGGCATTATACAGCGGGCCTTTTTCTAGCTACCCGATCCAAAATAACAGTCTGACAACACTGGAAAGCAAAATGGCCACAGAGAAGTTTTCCGTGGGCGGCTGGTGCCTCTGTTGAGTTTAGCGAAAGTTCAAAACTTTTCAAATCAAAACATTTCTTGGTTCTTGGACTTGGAGGTTTTTTCGCTCTTTTGTGTTCGATTTTGCAAATATTTGTGATAGATTTACGTTCTAAGCTTA
>NW_007409108.1:0-657 GCF_000475195.1 Diaphorina citri
CATTATAACATATGTAGGTATAGGTACCTACATAGTACATTAGGAGCCCTTGTCTCAAATCGAATGTTACAAAATAATCAAAATACCTTTCTCTAGTGGCGAATATAAGCTGGGAGGAGCACCGCTTAGTTGCATTTTCCTTACGGAAACGATACAGATAAGGCGTCATCTTGGATTTCCTGTGGTTTAGTACAGGCGTTATTACGTCAAAAGAGGGGAAACGAGCTTCAGACGAGGGGAAATTCCGAAAGGAAAATAGAACTCTTCCGTTCCGGTTTACCCGGTTTTTCTCACCCCCTACGTCCTACTTTCCTAAAATATACTCGTGTCGCCAGTAATAAAATTCTCGTTTCACACCTATCGGAAACGAATCGATAACGAACCAAACCGAACGAAATCGTATACCTGTGAATCTAGCCCCGTTTTACATGTGTTTATACAAGGTTCCCCTTTTGAAAACAGCTCACGACACACCACTGCCTCTCTCTCTCGCGTTGTATGTTTGGTACATGGTTTGTTAAGATGGTAAGGTATTCTGTTGAGAATATTTGGTCAAATCATGAGCTGCAGATTCGGTTCAAGGCAATCTGGTGTCAGAACTTCACTAATAATAATTGCGTCTGTGATTCTTCGCTTATTTAAAACCAACCGACACAA
>NW_007409109.1:0-657 GCF_000475195.1 Diaphorina citri
CATCTCTACCTATTTTAACTTTCCTTGTCCTCGAATAGTAACGTGTCTAGGTAAAAATTTGAGCTTTTAGGATTTAGGGTTTTGGTTTCATAATATTTTTGTTTTCATTACGTCCTCTGTTTTTTACCACTTTTAACCGCGGCACTGATTGATACTCGTATGTATTGACTGAATTACGTAGCATTCTTACTAAATGAAAATTCAATTTTCAATAATAAAACTCCACGGCTGAGTGATGAGAGTGCTTTTTATACTGAACTCCACGAATCCTGACTACGCTCTAGTGGTGTGGCTACGTTTCTGGAGATGGGCAACTAGTGAAAAAAAAAATAAGGATTTTTTTTCTTCAAGAGATTTAATAGAGGGAACTGTAGGTAATTCTGTGATTTCTAAGGTCTTATCGTCCCGAAAGTGAAGAGAGAAGGAAAACAGATAGGAGAAAGCCAGCCGTTCCGAGAACAAACATTATTCATTCAGGATAATATCCGCCTCGGGCGGGAATCGAACCCGCGGCCTAGCGCTTACAAGGCAGACGCGCTACCAACCAAGCTAATTAAGCTGGCTTAAACTAAGTTCAAACTCAGGGCCTCGTTTCATCAAACTATTGTATTACAAGACTTGTAATACAGGCAATTTAATTTACAAGCCAGAAGTATT
>NW_007409110.1:0-657 GCF_000475195.1 Diaphorina citri
CAACCTTCTCTCAATTTCAACTTGGCAATGTTTTCCTTTTATTTTCATGTGAATAATAGGTACTGTATTTAAAGGTATGTATTAATTTGAGAAGGAAAAATATTGCCAAGTTGAAATTGAGAGAAGGTTGAAGGAATTGAGATCCAGCATTTTCAGCCGACACGAGAAATTGGGAATGCAGACTTGGCCTTAATTTTCTGATCTCACCACTTTTATAGGCCGACCTTTTTGGATAGGAACTTGGCCTTTTTTTCACATTTGTGTTTTTGTGGAGGTGTATATTTACCTTAAGCTGTGTCCACACATAGTCGACGTCGATCGATGTCGATCGGCGAGGTGAATCATGTTGTCGAGGCAGTATGGACACTATGAACAGTTTCAGTCGACATTGATCGACGGCCGGCCGTCGATTTCGCCCTGATTCAAAATCGTGTCACATTCCATCCAGATTCAAAATGGCGGCTGTCCATGTCATGCCTTCCCGCGCTGATCCCGTACAAAGGACGTGAATCCTAATTTACTTGTGTTTAATAGTAAACGTAAGAGGGTGGACCCAGCATTTACACTTCTACACTCATCTTTTTTTTTAAGAGGTTTGACAGAGGGAACTATAACTGCTATGGTCTTATCGTCCCGAAATCGAAGAGAGAAGGAAGA
>NW_007409111.1:0-657 GCF_000475195.1 Diaphorina citri
AATTCCATACCTCGGCTGGGATTGAACCCACGCCCTCCTGTTTACCAGGCGAACGCCTTGACCACTACACCACCGAGGAATGTCAAAGATATATAGTACATACCTCCTACCTACATACACAAAAAGCCCACTCCGAGGCTTAGGTGTAGGGGCAAAGAGCCCTAATAGAAGGGGCTTATTACGAATCTACGAGAACGTTATCCTTTCAGGATAAAATCCGCCCAGGGCGGGAATCGAACCAGCGGCCTAGCGCTTAGAAGGCAGACGCTCTACTAACCAAGCTAACAAGGCTGGTCTTGTATTTTTTTCTTTTTATTGTATAAAAGTGGCCTCACGTCACGTGAGCTCACGCGACGTGATAAGCTAACAAGGCTGGTCTTGTATTTTTTTCTTTTTATTGTATAAAAGTGGCCTCACGTCACGTGAGCTCACGCGACGTGATAATAGTTTATTTCTACCTTTACGCTCACTCTCTCTATCTATCTCTCTCTCTCTCGCTCTCTCTCTCCCTCTCTCTCTTTCTCTCTCCTCGCTCTCTCTCTTTCTCTCTCTCTCTCGCTCTCTCTCTCTCTCCCTCTCTCTCGCTCTCTCTCCCTCTTTCTCTCTCTCTCGCTCCCTCTCTCTCTCTCTCTCTCTCCCTCCCTCTCTCTATCTCTA
>NW_007409112.1:0-657 GCF_000475195.1 Diaphorina citri
CCCCCCCATTCATAATAACCTCAGGGGGAACCAAATGAGATTTGGCGCGGCCGAGATTAGGTCTGTTACCTCTGGTGCGGCGTTGTCAGTTCCAAATGCGATGTTGCCAGAGCGCTGGAGAATCCAAATAGAACCTAGATCTGGTTATGATATGTGTACATAATGCTTACATGTATGTATACAATACATTGGAGCTTATTATGTATGCGTACTGGAGGTCATATAGGTGCATAAGAGTGCAAAATGAATAGGTATCAAGGAAGAGATATAACCAATAATCACAAAATACATAACCTAACAAGTGTTATGGCACCCAATACTGCAATAGACAGTATATTAGCAGAGATAGGTACAGATACCAATATTATGGGTATCTACATACATAGCAATAAAAGAGTATTAGCAGAGTTACATAGCAATAAGAGAGTATTAGGCCAGCCACTCACTATCAGGTAGACCTGATGACAGGTACACCTGATCAGATCCACCTGATAGTGTGTCTGCTCATCAGGTATCAGGTAAACCTGACATTCGGACCTTTTCAGCCGTACCTGTCAGGTCTACCTGATAGTACCTGTCGTCAGGTCTACCTGATAGTGAGTGGCTGGCCTTAGCAGAGGTGCAACCCAGGGTAAGATAGGGCGGGCACCAAAGTTT
>NW_007409113.1:0-657 GCF_000475195.1 Diaphorina citri
ATAGCTCCTCTTTTAGCAATTTTCCATTGACGTAGCTTCTGAACAAGTACCAAGTTTTTAGTTTTACCCTCCATTCGGTGACAATTTTCGTTTTCCACATATCCAATAGTCAATTACCATGTTGGTTTCAGTTTACAAGAGCTGAGCATTGGAGTAACCGAGCCAAGTCCTAACCGAGAAGAGGGAGCTGATCTTTGTGACATTGAACTCATGACATATCTAGACGTGGACCTGGCAAGACTCATGAAACTTCTCAATGGTAAGTGAAAGAAGAAATAATTACATAGTTTATAAACATACATGAACAAACTGCCAGCCCCTGGCTGGTTCCTAAAAAAAGCACAGTATATCAATTAATCTTAAGATATTTGTCTTCATTTGGATTTTCTTTCTTTTTATCTATTCTCACATCTTGGAGAGGCTAGTTGACAATTCAGTTGCTGCTTGTAAAGATTTACTGATATACTAAGTAAAGGAAAGTGTCATATTTTCATACCTGATTCCATTAGAGGAAATAATAACAAAGGCAGAGTTTTGTGGCATGTTCCGCAGAGTAAGGACCCTAGAAAATTGCCATATATGGTATATAGGTAGGTAGGTAGGTAGGTACTTGCAGAAATTTGTTGTTGTTGGTGTTTTTTTTTTTTTTTTTTTTTT
>NW_007409114.1:0-1301 GCF_000475195.1 Diaphorina citri
AAATATAAATAAATTAATAAATAAAATAAAAGGGAGAAGGAAAACTAACGAAAGGAAAAGGAAGGAAATGAATAAAATCCAAAGGAAACAAAAGAGAATTAATAGGAAGAAATGAGAAAGAAAAGGAATTAGGAGAAACTTAAAATAAAAAGCGAAAAATAATACCTAATTTGAAAAGCAAATGTTATAATCCTGGATCCACACCATGCAATTGCATTATATCCGCCTGTATTGAATCCGACTCATCCGTTAGCCGTAACACTTCCAGGCAGCCTTTGAAATAATCACTCGTAAAACAGTCTTTCCTGAAATGGTGAAAAGAAAGATTCCATGTAGTGTCCGGTTTTCGTCAAATGAAAGACAAAACAATAGTCATAATAAGAAGAAAAGGAGTTAAAAAATGTTAAATAATAAATAAAAGATATTACGAACTGAACAGAATAATTACCTTGACGGTTGAAAGATAGCACCCAAAAGTAAATAAACAATAAACTGAGCAAATAAGCAAGCAAATGCAAAGCTCTAAGAAAATATCAAACTTATTTACTTAATTACTCATGTACCCTACACAGCTCTAACATTTTTCAGAGACTTTTCAACCCCAGAGATTTGTCAACTTATTGTCCCTGGATTTTTCCTACAGAGATCATCAGATCTAAAGATGGTTTATGTCTTCTGCAAACATCAACTTTCCCCTTTGAAAACAACTTGTCCATTTTCTTCAAATTGCTCTGAACAGAGGCCTCCTAGTAAATCAGATGGGTTTGAATTTCCCTATTTCCTTCTTCTACAAACATGAACTTTCCTACTTGATACTTTAGTAGGACTTAATAACTATTCTTTGTACATTTTCTCCAAATTGCTCTAAACAGAAGCCCCCTAGTAAATTATTCGTAGATGGTTATGAGTTCCCCGTGTCAAAGACTCACCTGCATAAGGTATGAATTTGAGGGGCCCTAAATAAGTCGTAGCAGTCTTCGCAGATCCTATCTAATCGGGCGAATATACTTTTGTCGTACACGCCCTTGCATTGGATGTCGAAAAACGACCGCTTGCTGAGCGGATGGCCCGCGATTTGATTGTTGTTGCGCGTGTTGACTGGGGAGCATTGGATTTGATCGAGAACTAACATTGTCACTGTCATGATTATCAATACGAGCAATGTCAGTCTGCACTGCAGCATCTGTGAACAGGGAACAAAAAGGGGCTCAATTAGTGGGATATTTCCTAGGAGTTTTGTTCTGTGACAGGGAACAAACGAAAGGGGCCCAATTAGTGGGATCTTTCGCTGCAGTTTTGTT
>NW_007409114.1:9750-10491 GCF_000475195.1 Diaphorina citri
TACCCTACACAGCTCTAATATTTTTCAGAGACTTTTCAACCCCAGAGATTTGTCAACTTATTGTCCCTGGATTTTTCCTACAGAGATCATCAGATCTAAAGATGGTTTATGTCTTCTGCAAACATCAACTTTCCCCTTTGAAAACAACTTGTCCATTTTCTTCAAATTGCTCTGAACAGAGGCCTCCTAGTAAATCAGATGGGTTTGAATTTCCCTATTTCCTTCTTCTACAAACATGAACTTTCCTACTTGATACTTTAGTAGGACTTAATAACTATTCTTTGTACATTTTCTCCAAATTGCTCTAAACAGAAGCCCCCTAGTAAATTATTCGTAGATGGTTATGAGTTCCCCGTGTCAAAGACTCACCTGCATAAGGTATGAATTTGAGGGGCCCTAAATAAGTCGTAGCAGTCTTCGCAGATCCTATCTAATCGGGCGAATATACTTTTGTCGTACACGCCCTTGCATTGGATGTCGAAAAACGACCGCTTGCTGAGCGGATGGCCCGCGATTTGATTGTTGTTGCGCGTGTTGACTGGGGAGCATTGGATTTGATCGAGAACTAACATTGTCACTGTCATGATTATCAATACGAGCAATGTCAGTCTGCACTGCAGCATCTGTGAACAGGGAACAAAAAGGGGCTCAATTAGTGGGATATTTCCTAGGAGTTTTGTTCTGTGACAGGGAACAAACGAAAGGGGCCCAATTAGTGGGATCTTTCGCTGCAGTTTTGTT
>NW_007409115.1:0-657 GCF_000475195.1 Diaphorina citri
TCTAACTTGTATGATTGTAGCACCACTGAAACATAACAAGATAAAAACTAATAACTAGGAATAACACATTGTAGAATAACAGTACATCCTCTAGCTGCACCCAATACCACCACATCTAACTTGTATGATTGTAGCACCACTGAAACATAACAAGATAAAAACTAATAACTAGGAATAACACATGGTAGAATAGCAGTACATCCTCTAGCTGCACCCAATACCACCACATCTAACTTGTATGATTGTAGCACCACTGAAACATAACAAGATAAAAACTAATAACTGGGAATAACACATGGTAGAATAGCAGTACATCTTGTAGCTGCACCCAATACCACCACATCTAACTTGTATGATTGTAGCACCACTGAAACATAACAAGATAAAAACTAATAACTGGGAATAACACATGGTAGAATAGCACTCAATGCCGTAAGAAAATTAACTGAGAACTCGTAAAGTAATAGTTGTGAATACCTAATTACCTACCCACCTAGGAGCTCAATGCCGTAAGAAAATTAACTGAGAACTCGTAAAGTAATAGTTGTGAATACCTAATTACCTACCCACCTAGGAGTTACCAGAGAGAGAGAGAGAGAGAGAGAGAGAGAGAGAGAGAGAGAGAGAGAGAGAGAGAGAGAGAGAGAGAGAGAGAGA
>NW_007409116.1:0-657 GCF_000475195.1 Diaphorina citri
CTTTGCTATACTGAGGTTAAAATTCAATCAATTTTGTTATACTGAGGTAATTTTTTTGGGTTTGTGCCCTAAATTACTTCATTGTATCTATTCTTTTTACTTTGCTATACTGAGGTTTTTGCCTCTGAAGGGAAGGGAAATCAACTTTTATTTGTTATATCAATAATTTTGTTGTATTGGGGTTCATTATATCAAGGTTCCACTGTATAAAACAATAAAGCCATTCAATGTGGGCCTGTGGCTGCCTATTTCATTAATTAATAATTTCAATAAAAACAGGCTGCCTATGTATTTTTTACTTTCTATTCTTTCTTTATTTCCCAAAACATTGCCAAATTTTTGAAGGTACTCCAAACCTTCACTTTTGTCCCAATATCAGCACCTCATTAACATGATTTCAAAAAGTTCTATTCTTGCTTTGATGATAATTATATTAGACTGCTGCCTATCACTAATTAATAATTTCAATAAAAACAGGCTGCCTATGTATTTTTTACTTTCTATTCTCTGCCTATGTATTTTTTACTTTCTATTCTTTCTTTATTTCCCAAAACATTGCCAAATTTTTGAAGGTACTCTAAACCTTCACTTTTGTCCCAATATCAGCACCTCATTAACATGATTTCAAAAAGTTCTATTCTTGCTTTGATGATAATT
>NW_007409117.1:0-657 GCF_000475195.1 Diaphorina citri
AGTATAGAATAAAGAAGAAGAAAAAGAGAAAGAAAAAGAAAAAGAACAAGAAAAAAAGAAAAAGAACAAAAGAAAAAGAACAAGAAAAGAAGAAGAAGAAGAAGAAGAAGAAAAGAAGAAGAATTAGGAAAAGAAAGACGAGGAGGAAAAGGAAGATGACTGAAGGAAGCAGAGGAAGAAAGGAGAAGGGAGAGAAAGATATAAGAGAAATGATGGAAGGAGAGACACTCAAGACGATGTTTAGTTGTTTATACAAAGAGACTTACTGATGGCAAGTGGGTGAAAGTCACACAGTGCCCCCATGGAGAAATATTTCTACGCATTTCATCATATTTTCCCTCCAAAACTGTCTGCTGTTTTATTTTCAAAGTCCCTCTCTCCAGTCTTTCCTCTTCTTTCCTTCTCTCTCTCTCTTTCCTTTCTCCCTTCCCTATTTTCTCTCTCCTTTTTTCTTTCTCTCTCCCCCTATGTCTTTCTTTTTCTCTCTTCTTTGTTTTTTCTCTCCTTCTCCCTGTCACTATATTTCTTCCTCTTTCATCTTGTCTTCACTTCAAGTAGGTATTAAAGACAAACTAGCTATTTTTTTACTTTCTATTACTACAGTATAGCGGAGCTATACTAGTAATGAAAGTATCGCAATCGGTCCAAATTTTTCTT
>NW_007409118.1:0-657 GCF_000475195.1 Diaphorina citri
TCCTATATTATAGTTTGACCAGCATATATTATGCACAAACAGTTAATACAGAATGGAGGAAAACCACGGAATGGATGCCCAAAATTCCATTCTTGAGAAATTTTTGAAATAAATGAAACAAAGGTTTTAATTTGGCACCGATATTTTTTTATTGAAAAGTTTACTGGTTCGTATCTAAAATTATTTATATCTCCACTTCCCTACCTAAGTATGTACCTCTGATACTTCTCTCACTTGGTATTCCACTCAACTGCATTCTGCAATGAAGGTTATGGAAATGTCATCTCAATGGTTTCATGGTCACTCTAAAGTTCTTCCACTGCAATCATACTCGATGAATCATAGTGAACAGAGCAGTGTTATTAGTGTTGCATAGTGGAGCTCAACCATTGGCTCACGGTGTGCTAGGACGCTAGGAGTAACTATAGAGTCTATAGACTGTGGGGTTGTACCAATGGGGCCCGTATTTCCTGCTTTAACCTTTAGAGTGCCGACACTTTATAGTTATGCCGTGGCTATCCAATAGGTACAACTCATGCACAAGTGCACATTAGACTGGCCCTTATTTTCGAAGTATTGAAAAGTAATGATTATCACTCGATTTATGGTTCCTTTTGGTCTAAAAAAAATTGCTAAAAAGTTTCAGCTCGATCGGAC
>NW_007409119.1:0-657 GCF_000475195.1 Diaphorina citri
AGTATCCACACAATCCACAGGTAGAGCATCGCCTAACCAGGGGAAAAGGAGCCAGCCTTTCTCTCCACAGCAATCTCAGTCCAAACACAGCAGCGATCAGTTCGAACATTTTGGGAAATACCAAAGAAACAAAAGGTCTTATTCTCCCAAATTACCTATTGATCCTCCAATCATACCACCTGGTACTAACGTCTTGTTCAAAGACAGATCTTTGTCCACGGTGTAACTATTCACGTCAAAAGATCAAAGCTCACAGAAGTGAGATAAACACAATATCTCACTAGCTTATTATTATATTATTATCAAACGGCTAACACGGTTAAAGGGTACCCCATTGTTTTTATTTTTATGAATCATGTACAAACACTCATTTAGTTACTTGAGTTAGTCAGGCTTAATAATTAATACTTTTACATTTTTACCTTTTTACCTCTTCCTTAAATATATAATTTGATTCTAAAAAGGGGCGTTTGATACATAACTGTATCCTAAGCCTCATATTTAATCTTGCAAATCTCAAACATGAGCCTTCACCTATCTCCTTAATCAAATTATATATTTAAAAACAATAATAACCACATCCTAGTATTTAAGCTTAAAACAAAATACTACGGGAATCGAACCCGGCACCTTCCTAATCAAAACAAGTATCAGTAC
>NW_007409120.1:0-657 GCF_000475195.1 Diaphorina citri
TAGGGTAAGTGTACCATTTATTCGCCCACCTAAAAAACGTACCATTTATTGGCCCACCTGTACCATACGCCACATAGTCTGAACTGGACGAACTTTTTCAAGATCTAATTTTATCAAAAGAAAGGGCTTAAAGACTGCTATCGAACCAGTGCTATTCAAAAATGGTAGTCATAAAAACAAAAATTAGAAAAATAAATGTGGGCAGGTGGGCCAATAAATGGTACGTTTTTGAATTTTCTTTCTCAAATGTACAGGGTGTCAAAAAGTTAATGTACCAAATCAAAGTTTAGGAGTTGATTTGTTTAGTTAGAATTGGATTTTTTCCCTTTTTGAAAAGGGGTCGGCAAATACATTCAATTTGAATACCTAAACTACATAGCTTTTAAGTTCTAAGTCACACCAGAGAAAAGAAATTATCGTCATTATTTTGACGAAAGGCACCAGATCATTATCAAAAATTTTACTTTGATTTTTTTGTATCTCCTTTTTCAAAGCATGCTTAAAACAGTTCTACTCTTTCGGAACAAAATTCTTATTCTATCCCAAATTTATTGAAAGTTTGGTACGTAAAATTCCGGGCACCCTGTATTGTTCAGTTCCTGTTCGGGATGTGATTTCGTTATATTTCTCATTGTACTTTTTTTTCCATTCTGATTC
>NW_007409121.1:0-657 GCF_000475195.1 Diaphorina citri
CAGGCAATGTGAACATTATGAGGCTGAGTCACCTGACGTGGTATACACTATTCTATTTGTTTAGGATGAAATCCGCTCCGGGTGGGAATTGAACCCGCGACCTAGTGCTTACAAGGCAGACACGCTACCCACCAAGCTAACTAGACTGGCGAAAGGGATAATTTTGTGAATCATTTTATTTTGTACCACCTATTAATTTACATTTACCCTTTTTTTCCAGTTAAGCAAGGTCTTTTTACTGAATTGTTACTTAGTTGTATGTATTATTCTTTAACAAGTTTAACCCATCAAAAAATATACGAGACCTTGTTTAGACTGCTGGGGTAAAGGGACTTTTCAGTCCTATCCGGGCAGGATAAACAAGGTAGGTATATTTAGGCTTGTCAAATATCCAAAATGTCGATTCGGGACGCGAATCCGCGAACATAATTGTCAAATCCACGAACATAATCGCAAAATCCGCGAACAAAATCGCGAAATCCGCGAACAAAATCGCCAAATCCGCGAACAAAATCGCCAAATCCGCGAACATAATCGCGAAATCCGCGAACATAAAAATCGCAAAATCCGCGACCATACTCGCCAAATCCGCGAACAAAATCGCGAAATCCGCGAACATAATTGCGAAATCCGCGAACATAATCGCGAAATCCGCGA
>NW_007409122.1:0-657 GCF_000475195.1 Diaphorina citri
AGATACGATCATTTCGTATTAGCAGGTTGCAAGTTATACCTTTATGTAAAACATACAACATGCTTAAATCCTGCCATACCAGCCGCTGGGAAGCAGGGTGAAAGTAGGTTGTACATTTGTTGAAGTACCCATTATACAGATTATGCTTCCATCCTGCCCTATCCAGAGGCTTCACTGGAAAGTTTGAAGCAGGATTTAGCAGTCACTGGGAGGCATTGTTTACTTTACCGTCTGGACGCTCAAAGTTGCAACGGTTTCATTCCGTCTTAAAACTGCGCGGATTTAAAACGTTGTGCAAAACGGAGCGTCTGAACCGGCCTTAACACCCAACATGCTTCCCAGTTTCCAGCGATTGGTATGACCACTATATCTGTAGCTGTACCTCAAGATATGCTAAAATATTGCCATACAAAATAGTACTTTTTGATAGCACTGTATGGAATATCTAGAAGAATGACAAAAACCGTAATATACGTAGTAAAGTTTTTCCTCCTAAATAAAATAAAGAGATTGAAGTTGACTCTAGAAGAAGCGAAGACAGAGAAGAGGGAGGGGTATGCAAAGAATTTTAATAAAAGTAAAGGGAAGGCAATAAAGATATTAAATTGTCGTTTTATATTATTCACTTTATTACTAGCCTCTACAAAGGCCAATAGG
>NW_007409123.1:0-657 GCF_000475195.1 Diaphorina citri
GAGAAGGAAGATGAAAAGGAAAAGAAGAAAGGGACAGAAGGAGGAGGAGGAGGAGGAGGAGGAGGAGGAGAAAGAACCATAAGGAGAAAGAGAAGAAGGAAGAGAAGGAGGAGGAGGAGGAGGAGAAGAAGAAGAAGGAAGAGGAGGAGAAGACGGAGAAGGAGGAGAAGAAGACGGAGAAGGAGGAGGAGAAGAAGGAGGAAGAGGAGGAGAAGGAGGAGAAGAAGGAGGAGGAGAAGGAGAAGGAGAAGGAGGAGGAGAAGGAGGAGGAGAAGAAGGAGGAGAAGAAGGAGGAGAAGGAGGAGGAGGAGAAGAAGGAGGAGGAGAAGAAGGAGGAAGAGGAGGAGAAGGAGGAGAAGAAGAAGGAGGAGGAGAAGGAGGAAGAGGAGGAGGAGGAGGAGAAGACGGAGAAGAAGGAGGAAGAGGAAAAGGAGGAGGAGGAGGAGGAGGAGAAGAAAGGGGAAAACGAGAAGGAGGAGTAGGAGGAGGAGGAGGAGGAAAAGGAGAAAGAAACCTACCACTACAGGTCTGAGTAGGTATTCAAAGAAAACTTCATTTGACTCAGTGTCGAACCATGTTGTTTTTTAGAGCAAGCCGAATGCACCAGTTATAGTCAGACCACTAAAGTTAAGCAACCTTGAGATTGGTATTTGAAGG
>NW_007409124.1:0-657 GCF_000475195.1 Diaphorina citri
TACCCATCCCTAGTTTAACAATGTAAAATTATTATTATTTTTAAAAGGTTTGACAGAGGGAACTGTAACTGCTATGGTCTTATCGTCCCAAAATCAAGAGAGGAATACAGGATAGGAGAAAGCCAGCCGTTCCGAGAACAAACATTATACCATCAGGATAAAATCCAGCCCGGGTGGGAATCAAACCTGCGGCCTAGCGCTTACAAGGCAGACGCACTACCAACTAAGCAAACTAGGCTGGCATGTAAAATTAAACGCATTTATGTGTGCTTAGCAAATTAATATGAAGTAGCCAATGGCTTTCAATGAACCGACTGTATGGTGGGACATATTGGTCAATACTGACAGTCAAAAAGAAACGTACTTGTGCAGAAGTCACATCAACGGAATATTGCTACCAAAGAAACTGGCACAAACGAGCAGTGATCAGTGTTATTATAGGGTTAGGTTAAACACAAGAAGGAGTTTTCACAATTAGAGCAGTGATTAGTGTTAGTCAATACTGGCAGTCAAAAAGAAACGTACTTGTGCAGAAGTCATGTCCGTGAAATATTGCTACCAAAGGAACTGGCACAAACAAGCAGTGACCAGTGTTATTATAGGGTGAGGTTAAACACAAGAAGGAGTTTTCACAATTAGAGCAGTGATTAGTGTTAT
>NW_007409125.1:0-657 GCF_000475195.1 Diaphorina citri
CTCTCTCTCCCTCCCTCCCCCCCTCTCTCTCTCATCTCTCTCTCCCTCTCTCTCTCTCATCTCTCTCGCCTCCCTCCCCCTCTCTCTCATCTCTCTCCCTCCCCCTCTCTCTCTCCCTCTCTACCATTGATGGTAGTTGTACCTACCATCAATGCAGTTCCTTGTTGGAAAATTCCTCTGTCTCTCTTTCCTAATTTCTGATTCCATATTTTCTTTCTTTATACCTTCTCAATTTCGGTGTATTGTCTGCTAAAAGTTGTACCTTGGATGTACTTCTCATTATTAAGAAATCTCATGATACTAATTCCATACTTTGTTTCGTTTCCTCTTCAGTTTCGGCATATTGCCTACCATGGAGAAGCTGTATCATGAAGGCGTCATGAGAACGAGATGTGATGACTGTCAGTTTGTATGCATTACTCAGACCGACTACTACAGGATACAACATCAGGTAAGAGAACTGTACAGAAGTAGAGAAATACATAGGGGTACCTTTAAAATGTGGCCAAGAGAGCGGTAGCCAATGTAGCCATCCATAGGGGTACCTTTCAATGTGACAGTATCACTGAACAAAAAGAACTGGGAGTAAGAAACTCGATTTAAAATTTCGTACCTATTCTTACGTCGCGGCGACCCGGTGCCGCGGGTTCGATTCCC
>NW_007409126.1:0-657 GCF_000475195.1 Diaphorina citri
TCCGTTCAAAAGCATTCAAATAACGGTGTCAACACCATTTCGACTGGGGATTTGCTACATGAGTCCATTCCGTGGGTACGCGCAATTTTTGACTAGCCAGAAATCCAGCAGAGCAACAAAATGGACTGTGTTCACAACAGATCTCGCAAACAAGATGAGTTTTCGATTGGCCTCAGCCCATTTGGACTTTAGGACTTGTGTGTAGGCACCTTGGGAAATAGTACCTCCTTGAATTATCCTTACGAACCCCAAGGTAACAAGCCCAATTATTAGAAATGTCTCTACCTATCTACAGAATTAACAGCTATTACACGTGAGTGCAATGAACTTGGGATTAAGATATGTATTTAGAACAACAAAATATATACCTTCCTAACCTTAATATAGGTATATACGTATATAGGTATACGACATAACGACACCTAGTTATTTAGGTATAAGTCATTTAGGCAACGCTACGCTCCTAATAGAAGTAATTACCAATTGACTTTCCATATCAAGCTTATAGCAACCTAATAACAACCGCGTTCCGGACACAGAAAGTAAGGAAGTAAGTAAGTAACAGCCGCCAAAAGTAAATTAGCTAAATTCCACCATGAAGATGGCAAAACTCGTGAAAATAAACACAGGTATTGAAGGAAACTACCATCCTATTTG
>NW_007409127.1:0-657 GCF_000475195.1 Diaphorina citri
CGTGGAATGCTACTGGTAATAAATACCTTGACCTGAGACTCCTCAGCCTCAGGTCTCAGGTTTGACTGAGAAATAGGCGGTCATGATTAATAAATTAATACCCCTTACTTACAGGTACCTAGGTACATAAAAATGGTGTTATAGAGGGAAGGAGCATATAGGATGGTAGGAAAGGACGTTCCGAGAACGAACCTTATCTCTCGTAGGTAGGTACATAGGTACATATGTTTACATCTGAGCAGGACATAGAGTCATAGACAATAGAGATGGAGATGGACTGTTACGACTATTAGCTATGTGTGTTCTGACAGGTGACGGCTATTCCCATCATCAGAGGTAGGTATGTCAGCATCTAATCTACTAGGTACGTTGTGTGTACTTTTTACTTTTCGTAAAGTTCTCTAGGAGTTCAAGGTGAATTCTAATGAAATCAAATGTACATCAGTTCTCAACTTTGAATACAATTGCACCACAGTCAAACCTGGATAAACTGGACTCGGATAAACATGGCTGAAGGAAAGAAAAATCGAGGTATTTTTATTTTTACATCCAAAAACCTCTTGAAACAAGGAAATTTCCTGTCTACTTAGCTTGGAATATTATTTTAGAGCCAAAAACAAGGAAATTGCCGGACTACTTAGTTAGCTTGTTACCTAC
>NW_007409128.1:0-657 GCF_000475195.1 Diaphorina citri
TTCATCCCGAGGCATGGCCAAACTTGTAGAAAAGGCATGGCCAAACTTGTAGAAAATGATAAAAATTACGGTTGTGCTCTGCGCTCCCAATTAGCTGCATAGTTATCAAACTAACAACATAAACAAAACTCAAAATGTTGGTCGAAAGTGGAACATTTCTCTCCCGCAGTCTCTGTGCTCTGTGTATTTCTTATGGAGATTTTAGTGATCAAAAATTGATCATATCTCAGGATCGGTTTAGATTTTTGCAAAATCCTTTCTTATTGCACACCTAGACCATAAAAGGAATAGTCCTATCAAATTTCAGCTTTCTAGGTCTTGTGATTCTTGAGATAGAGTAATCAGTGTGTGATGTGAATGGATCTTGATTTTATAATATAAGATTTGGTACCTTAAAAAGTCCAAAGTAAATATGGTTAAAATATCTACTTTTACTGAGCATACCCATGACGACAGCTTATTGAAGGGAAAAAAAAACTTTGTTAGCAACCTCTAATTTTTTATGTTTTGCTTCTTTTACAGTATAATTTTATTCCTGGTTTTATATACCTAAGAAAAAAAAACTTTGTTAGCAACCTCTAATTTTTTATGTTTTGCTTCTTTTACAGTATAATTTTATTCCTGGTTTTATATACCTAAATGAAAAACATGTCAAGT
>NW_007409129.1:0-656 GCF_000475195.1 Diaphorina citri
TTCATAGTAGGAATATTTCCCATGTGGAAAATGATTTAGGAAATTGCGTGAACATTATTTAAATACAGCCTATATGTACATATTAGGTCAATAACAACAAACAACCTATACCTAAGTATAATATAATATAAAATAAGTATAAATACGTTTGTAGTACAAAGGGAGAGGGAGAGAGAGAAAGTAAGAGGGAGAGAGAGAGAGAGAAATAGAGGAAGGAAAGGAGAGAGAGGGAGAACCTTGATAACTACACGCATAGTAGAACAGTGGTGTAAGTTGAAAATGTTAAAATTTAACTGAATTTACCAATCAACTTAGAAGTTAATTCGTAAATTCAATTAAGTTTACTTTTTTTCTGCACCGTTTCTCTGTTTGTTTCACCATAACTCTCCAAACGGTTTGTCTGATTTTGTTGAAATTTCTCCAGTTTAAGACATACAGTAGAACCTCGATTATTTCAACCTCCATTATATCAACTCTCTATTACTTCGACTCCAAAAATTTCTCCAGTTCAACACTTACAGTAGAACCTCGATTATTTCAACCTCTATTATATCAACTCTCTATTACTTCAACTCCAAAAATTTCTCCAGTTCAACACTTACAGTAGAACCTCGATTATTTCAACCTCCATTATATCAACTCTCTATTACTTCAAC
>NW_007409130.1:0-656 GCF_000475195.1 Diaphorina citri
AGGCTGAGGTTGAGTCAGAACAGAAGATAGCTATGGCCAAGGATGGTTTTGGACTACATTCCAGCTCCTCTCAGAATGCGTCAAGACCGAAACCAAGCAAACCCATGTCAGGTAACAGTAAGATTGCTACAGCTGCTGACTTGGTCGTGACACAAGGTGAGTCAAAGTGCTTATTCTGCTCGGGTGGTCATAAGTCCCAAGATTGTCGAAAGGCAATAAACATGACCATATCAGAGAAACAAATTATTCTACAGGGAAAGCAAGCTTGTTATTGTTGCTTGCGAGAGGGTCATAGAGGAAAAAGATGTTACAAAAGACCAAAATGTAGTAAATGTGCCAGATCCCATTTTGAGGTCATGTGTCCTGAAAATGAGAACAAATCAAGTGCTACATTGACAAGCACGTGTAGAAGTACAGTTTTGTTGCAAACGGTTGTTGTTCGTGTTAAGAACCGTCAAAATAAGGACAAGTATGTAAGACTGATATTTGACACAGGTTCACAACAATCATACGTATTGAATCGTACTGCACGTGAACTTGGTTACAAACCATTAGGAAAGGAAATAATACAGCATGCGTTATTTGGGGGTGATCTAACAAGCCCGGTACATCATGATGTTTACAATCTCCAGATCTGTAGCTTGGATGGGAGCTAT
>NW_007409131.1:0-656 GCF_000475195.1 Diaphorina citri
AGTTCCCCCTGTCAAACCTCTTAAAAAAAATACCTACTAATTAGATTTTTACTTACCAGATGTCTTAAGTAATTCAACAGGTGTCATTCTTTATTCCTTTTCACATATCAATTGCCTGATCACTTCAACCTATAATTTGGTAACCTGGGATGAAAGGAACACCAAAACCATGGATTAAATAACTTGCTGAACTAAATAGGTTCCTATATTTTTTAAAAAATGGAAATTCAGAGAGTGCCTAGGATTACCAGGGGAACTTGAGAGTGAAATATCCAGAAAATCATGAAAATTCAGGAAAATTTGTCAAACCAAATTACCAAAACCAAAAGTGAAATTTCGCCGGTTACTTTTTCAAAATTTCGCGGCAAGGCAACCATGAACCATGACTGTTTCAAGGAGGTTAGATGTTTATGGATACGCTAGTTCGCTAGTACAACAGAATAACAGAATAAAGTTTACCGCCTTGTATTTATGTTAACTATGCAATGTGCAAGTTATCTTTAGTGGAGAGGCCTGAGCTCCTTTTCTTTTCCTTCCAAGAATCGAACTCGCGTCCCGGGAACCGTAAAACTCACTCGGAAAATTTAGCTCTTTTTCGTCAGGGGCTGAACCGAAGTAGACATCTTGAACTTTCTGGTGTACATGTGGCAACAGTG
>NW_007409132.1:0-656 GCF_000475195.1 Diaphorina citri
AAAGCAATTTTACCTAAAGTAATAGACGAGTTAAATAGAAAGTTTAACACCCAGGATCTTGCTAGAAGTCGTGCGTCCAAACCGAGTCTTTGTTTGAGCCCCCAACCCCTCAAACCTCAAACTTACCTAACTTGGAATCTGCCAAGATACAAAACCAGAATAATCATTAATTTGAGGATTGGAGACAAACTCAAATGCTCGCTCTGGACACACAACGGTACTCTAACTTTACATTGTAATGAAAAATGCTTATTTTGTAACCTTTTTGATCAATCAGTTTTCCATTATGTGTGTGCTTGCCCCCTCTTTGAAACTCATAGAAGGTCTATCCTGAATCCCAGATTCAGCATTGATTTGGCTACTCCAGATAACCTGTGGGAGATCTTTGATATTACAAAGTTGGAAAATGTAAATGCTCTATGTAGCTATGTGGACAAAACTTGTTCTCATGTGCAGGCTGAATCATAATCAGGCAGATTGTGGTTCGGCGTGTACATGGGGGTATGTTTTGTTTAAAAAATATGTACCTATTTTGTCTCTTATTTCATGCCCAATATTTTGAATTAAACTCTCAAGTAGAATAATAATCAGATAAAAAGAGAGTAAGAATTAATTTTGTTTAATCATACCTAACTATGTAAGATTTTTTTTTTTTT
>NW_007409133.1:0-656 GCF_000475195.1 Diaphorina citri
TAAGTAGGTACCTGTTTAGTGGAATATCAGAAGATTATTGTAAAAATTGAAATTTAATCAATCTATTATTATTATTATTATTATCATCTCCGAGCATATTTGAATATCTTATATTATAAGAACAAGATCCATTCACTCATTCACAGTTCACATTTCATAGTTCACACACTGATCGCTCTATCTCGAGAACCACAACACCTAGAAAGCTGAAATTTGGTAGGAATATTCCTTTTATGGTCTAGTGTGCAATAAGAAAGGATTTTGCGAAAATCTAAATCGATCCTGAGATATGATCAATTTTCGACCATAATAATCTCCATCTAAAATCTCCATAAGAAATACACAGGAAGCAGAGACTGCGGGAGAGAAAACTTTTCCTCGCTCGCCTAATATTTGAGCTACAAGTTCGGCCATGCCTTTTCCACAAGTTTGGCCATGCCTCGGGATGAACTAGCGGGATTCCGGAGCGAAGCGACGGAATTCAGCTAGTGTAATAATAAAAATCTGGTGTGAACATCACACGACTTTCTATTACATTTGCGGAATACGTATTTGAAAAAACGACGGAATTCAGCTAGTATTACCATAATTTCTTATATTTGTGTACCTACCTGTAGCTACTTTGAATTATGACCAATAAAGACAAAGTTGGAATA
>NW_007409134.1:0-656 GCF_000475195.1 Diaphorina citri
ACACTGGTATAGTATGAATGGGCAATTACATCTATGAATACTATAAGGTAATTATAATAATTAATTTTATTACCTATCGTTTGTTTAGCTACCCAGTGATTATGAGATTATAATAACAATATTATTATTGCATAATTTGTTCTAATAGCTTATAATACTTATGATAACTATACATATATTAGCATAATAAATTTATTGTTATTTGATTATTTCATGTAATAGTTTAGTGACTATTGAGGATAAACTTCAGAAGTTTATTGAAACAACTTACTTTAACGCCAAATGAACATCTTGAATGGGAAAAGATAATCTCAATGTGTTTCAGTATTAAAAGAGTTATGGACCTATTTTACAACTGCCTTGTAAACCTAGTTAGGCGGGAAGATAGCCCGCCTGCCAGCCCGCCTGCCTTCTAAGCGCTAGGTTTCAGGTTCCATTCCCGGCCGGGGAGAACATTATCCCTAATAGATAGGGAAGGTTTGGGTCTTCCTTTCCTCTTCCATTGCGGGACAACTTAAGACCTCCTTGTTGTTACAGTTCCCTCTTTCCTCTTTCTGTGTTTGTTTGTTGTTTTTTTCCCCATTATAAAGTGCCGAATAATAAACTCAAATCGTCAGGTAGGTATACAACATTAGGTACAAAATCCGCATCCATAT
>NW_007409135.1:0-656 GCF_000475195.1 Diaphorina citri
AAGAGATGGGAATGAGGGGAGCCATTGAAAGAGAGAGCCTAATTTAAAAAAAAGAGGGTATTAGGGGTTAAAGCGGAGGAAAGGAACCAGAGAAGAGAGAAAAGAGAGAGAGAGACAAAAGAGAAGGAGAGAGAGAATATGAGAAAAAAAAGAGGGAGGGAGAGCCTAATTTCCAGTACCAAAAATAAAATAGGGGGAGGAGAAGGAGGAGATAAAGGGAAAGAAGGAAGAGGGGGAATTACAAACTCGAAAATCCTAATGAAAAATTAAAAACTAGCGTACAACAGGAGGAGAATGAGGAGAGGAAGAAGAAGGAGGAGGAGAAAGAGGAGGAAGAGGAAGAAGAAGAGGAAGGAGAAGAAGAAGGAGGAGAAGAGGAAGAAGAAGGAGAAGAAGAGGAAGAAGAAGAAGGAGAAGAAGAGGAAGAAGAAGAAGAAGGAGAAGAAGAGGAAGGAGAAGAAGAGGAAGAAGAAGAAGGAGAAGAACAGAAAGAGAGGTGAGAGAAGGGGAGGCGGAGAGAGAGAGAAAAAAAAAAGGGAAAGAGCAAAATTACATGTGAAGAGAAGGATGAAGAGTGGGAGAGAGAGAGAGAGGGATGGGAAATATCGAAAGCTCAAAGCGGTAACAAAGGCCCTGGAGTGGGAGATAGAGAGAGA
>NW_007409136.1:0-656 GCF_000475195.1 Diaphorina citri
GAAGAATTTTGGTTCAGGGTCACTTTTTGGACTATATTCATTTCAGGTATAACTAGCGCACACCCAACGCTTGTTTCATTTTTAGAGCCATCCGTGTATATTTGTACATAGTTCGCGTATGTTTCGTGCATTGATTTCTCGAATTCCTGTTGGAAGAACTGGTTTGGGATACCATCTTTCTTGTACATTGATAGTGAAATATTACAAGATGGATTTTTGGAGAGCCATATTTCTTTTTGTTCTCTTTCGGGCATTACGTCGTAGAATGGAATAACATGCATGAGTTTTTCTCGCTGAATGCCAATTGTTGGTTTGAATTTATTCGAGTTGTTATACAAGGCTTTGTAGGTAGGTTTATCAACTTTTTTAAAGTTAGGGTTCTTCTCATTATGGAATATCACCTTGGCAATGTAGTTAGAAGTTAGGATAGATCTCCTGATCTCTAGATTAGGCTCAGAAGTTTCAGCCTCCAGGCTGACTGTAGGGCTACTACGGAAGGCGCCAGTAGCTAATCTCAAGCTTTGGTTTTGAACAGGGTTGATCATCAACAGAGTTTTAGGGGAGGCGGAGTTATATACGATACATCCGTAGTCAAGTTTGGAACGGATGAGGGCTTTATACAAACGAAGTAGCATTTTCCTATTCGATCCCCATGC
>NW_007409137.1:0-625 GCF_000475195.1 Diaphorina citri
AAAAAGATGAGGTTCGTTCTCAGAAAAACTGGCTTTTTCCTATCTTGTTTGCTCTTCGGTTTCGGGACTATTTTTTTTTTAGCTGAATTCCGTCGCTTCGCTCCGGAATCCCGCTAGTTCATCCCGAGGCATGGCCAAACTTGTGGAAACAGACACACACACGGGCCAATGGCTGAAACTTTGGATTTAGGCTCTAGGGACCTCAGACTCAAATATTAGGCGAGCGAGGAAAAGTTTTCTCTCCCGCAGTCTCTGCACTCTGTGTATTTCTTATGGTGATTTTAGCGATCAAAAATTGATCATATCTCAGGATCGCTTTAGATTTTCGCAAAATCCTTTCTTATTGCACACCTAGACCATAAAAGGAATAGTCCTATCAAATTTCAGCTTTCTAGGTCTTGTGATTCTAGAGATAGAGCGATCAGTGTGTGAAATGTGAACGGATCTTGTTCTTATAATATAAGATAAATCTCCGTTCTTACAGGTTCATCTATATTTTTTTTTCTTCTTTTAAATAAATAAATAAATAAAAAGATTACGTAGATTTCGTAGATTTCGTATAAGCTTAACCAAACTTTCAGAGCTGTTTGTCCCTACACCTAAGACTCAATGTGGACTTTTTGTG
>NW_007409138.1:0-656 GCF_000475195.1 Diaphorina citri
GTTTCTACCTCCCTTGTGAGCAAACGTAAGTCGCTGGGTACTCCCTGAAATAGTAAAAATAAAGTTGTTTATGTCCGTGATTGTGGAATCCGTGATGAAATAGTAAAAACAAAGTCAAATTTAGAAACGCCGACCCTGGCTTCGGGCGACTACTTCAAAAAATGGTGATTCAAAAGATCAAACTAAATTTCAGCTTCTCATCTTTAGCCGTTCAAAAAATATTCAGGGGTTCCAAGACTTTTCGAACTACTTTATAGACCTTTTATATCAGCTCCCATGGCGTAGTGGTCACTGCGCTCGCCTTGCACGCGGGAGACCCGGGTTCGATTCCCGGCGGGGGAATCCGTAAAATAGTAAAAACAAAGTCAAATTTAGAAACGCCGACCCTGGCTTCGGTCGACTACTTCAAAAAATGGTGATCCAAAAGATTAAACTAAATTTCAGCTCCTCATCTTTAGCCGTTCAAAAAATATTCAGGGGTTCCAAGACTTTTCGAACTACTTTATAGACCTTTTATTTAAACCGGAATTGGGTTCTTATTTTTGTTACAAAAATCACAATTTACACATTTACAAAAATCATGTTACAAAAATTTAGTGGTTGGGTGGAAGAGCTCCTCTAGGAGAACCCTGCCACTTAAAAGAAAGCCGTAAAAA
>NW_007409139.1:0-656 GCF_000475195.1 Diaphorina citri
AAAAAACGGTCGAAATCTGTCCAAAAGCGGTCAAAATACCGCCAAGCGCAGCAACCATCTCAATTAAAAAAAAAATTTGGCATCCTTGTCACATTTGACAGCTACATACCAAATTTCAAGTCTCTAGCTCTTACCGTTCTCGAAATTGATAAATATTAAATAAATATATTGAATTGAAAAAAAAAAGGAATTAATAAGTAGGTACTTATGTATGTACTTATAATTTATTACATAGGAAGGTATGGTAACATGGTATTTTGAAGGTGAATGTGTGATTGAAGAAAACAGATAGCTTTTTGGTACCAATTATTGGTATCTTCTGCCTGGGCACGTAAATTAAAATTAAATTTCTTCATTTACCTTTCCTTTTACCGGTATACCTACTTTTTTCGACAGTCTTTTTGACCTCCTCTTAAGTCAAAGGTGGAAGGTCAAGGGATATTTGAGATTTAAAATTTTGACCAGAAGGACCCATTATTTTTCCTTTTTTTTATGACAGGTACCTTACTGAATTATAATTTTACGGATGGGTATACCATTTATAAAAAAATGTATGTACTGAGTTTTTTTATCGATCAAAAATAAATGGAAACTTGTTAAAAAAAAAAATAATAATAATAATAATAATAATTAATGCTGGTTTGTGCAAAGCTTCT
>NW_007409140.1:0-656 GCF_000475195.1 Diaphorina citri
GGGAACTTTAGCAACTGAGGTGCTCTATCAAATCTCTTTTAAATATCCTCTCTTCGATTTCGGGAAGATAAGACCTTCTTTGTTACAGTTCCCTTTAGCAAAACTTAAAAAAAAAAAATCAGTTTTACCTAAATCAATCCGCTAAAACTCCCCCCAATATCGGGTCGTGTTCGTCCAATCTTCATCCTCTTGTCTCATTGCTTCACATTTTGGTTCCACAATGTTCCCTTTTACTTTTTTTGAAGGAAAGAGAGGTGTGAGTGACTCTAAAGTTGTAAGATTACTGTTTTATCTCTGTATCCAAACAGCGTTAGTGTCACTTTTAGTTTGAAATCGAGAGTTTAAGATTACTGTTTTATCTCTTTATCCAAACAGCGTTAGTGTCACTTTTAGTTTGAAATCGAGAGTTTGACGGGTCTGTGTGTTTTTTATTTAATGGACTGTGTAATTTGAAATTGGACCCAAAATAGTGTGTGATTAACTAATTAATTACTATTACTAATTATCTATAATTTATTAAGAGCTTAAAGATTTTTTTTTCTTTTTAGCAGAAATGCCCTTTTGTAAAACTAAATTTCGTTATGGCCGGCCTCGAACCCCAGCTCCCTAACGAGTCCAGCGTTTTACCATTAAACTCCCCTCTATTTCCTTATAGC
>NW_007409141.1:0-656 GCF_000475195.1 Diaphorina citri
GGAGAAGGAAGGACAGGATAGGAGAAAGCCAAGTCGTTCCCAGAACGAACGTTATCTGTTTAGGATAAATTAATAAATTAATTTTCTCTCTCCCTCTCCCTCACTATCTCTTTCTCTCTCTCTCTCCCTCTCTCTTTCTCTCTCTCTCCCTCTCTCTCTCTTAGGTCATTTTTTGGGGTCGACTTCAAAATACTACCATAATCTATCTAACAGGTATTCTCTCCAGTGAAAGGGCTGATTGTGTGATCATTGATTCCATTCACTACATCATTAGTATCTCAGATCAGATCACCACCGGCTGATTTTCAACCGAGAGAGAAAAGCTTTCGGGAACAGGTACGATTCTGATTCTATCTGGATAAAACCGGGATCAGGTCAGATGTCATACTCTCTCCAGTGAAAGGGTTGATTCTGTGATCATTGATTCCATTCACTACATCATTAGTATCTCGGATCAGATCACCACCTGCTGATTTTCAACCGAGAGAGAAAAGCTTTCGGGTTCTGATTCTATCTGGATAAAACCGGGATCAGGTCAGAAGTCAGGTGAGATACTGATTTTACCTGGATAAAACTGGGATCAGGTCAGAAGTCTTTTGGTGATACTGTTAGATTACTCAGGGCCACAGTTACCCTTCTCCTGAGCAAGAGGGGAC
>NW_007409142.1:0-656 GCF_000475195.1 Diaphorina citri
GCAGACATCAAGCTGCTAAAATTTTATTATAGGCAAATTAGTTATTGATCCACGGTAAATCCACAACAGACATTTAAAAGCTTGGAAAATTGCTGTCGAATAGAGAGAATACTTAGGTATATAACGTTCTGCTATCAAAATAAACGATATACCCTCATCGTACTGTAAAAACATTTTGTTCCTAAAAGTTGTGAAACGTTCAACTAACAACGGAGCCTTGAAGTCGCCTTGTTGGCGTCTCTAAGTTTCAACTCTCCTCTTTTTGTCCTATCCAGGACCATGTTTCTACTTCCCTCTTTCGCCATCCAGGACTTTGCTTGCCCCTCTCCCTGCGTTGTTCTTAACTTCCCATCTTATCCTTTGCTTCTCATCATCATTCCTATCGTTTGTCCGAGATTCCATGATATTCTTCTGCTTCCTCTTCTCTTTCTTCGGCTTCTTCTTCTTCTTCTTCTTCTTCTTCTGTATCTTTTTTCTTTCTTTTTTATGGCTCTAAGCATGCTGCACCATACTATCATACTTTCATATTTTTTTCCTTTGTGTTTCCTGATTTTCTCACTTCAAGTGATGTTTATGCCGTATGAAGGTATCTTCTACCAACTCCAGAACGTAACTTTCTTCTCCTTCATGGGAAACTATCCCACTTATTCCTTGCT
>NW_007409143.1:0-656 GCF_000475195.1 Diaphorina citri
CCTAACTCGGATTGGATGAGGTAGGCCGGGTAGCTTGTCACCGAATGGAAGATAAAAGCCCCCTTCACTAAACACCTTAGTATAGTAATACTCGTACAGTCATGTTAAACGTCCAATGAACAAAAAATTATACATAGGTACCTACCCATTTTCTGTTTTGTCCTAAGCGATGATATTTTACTTAAAACGATACTTCTTAGGATAATAATATTAAACTATTGTGCTATTCACTGTAACAATAATAATCATGGAGAAATGAATACGCCTAAAATACCAGCATTGCATGCAACATTATATCCTCTCCTATTAACTCTAACTTATGTAGGTAGGTAGATATATCTTATTATGTCTTTACATCTTGCATAGAATGAATCATATTTCCAAATTGGAATCACCATGAGAGGAAGTGCAAGTATTTACTAGACATAAGGTGTGTACCAGAAATTTGTTGGTAAATGTTGATTTTTTCTTGTGAAGAAAAAGAACAAAATCCTGGATACGACCCTGCATTTAATGTAAGTATGACAAATATGAGTATGACATTCATATGAATACCTAAAGAGGCTAAAATGCTAAATACCTAGGCTTTCAATAAGATGGAGACCTAGGCTTTCAATAAGATGGAGACCTAGGCTTTCAATAAGATGGAGACCTAG
>NW_007409144.1:0-656 GCF_000475195.1 Diaphorina citri
TGTGAGATTGACGGCAAGTATGATGGGGAGGACTTCCAGTCTCTTATGTCTGCCATGCAGGTGTTGGGATTCACGTCAGAAGAACAAGATACCATCTTCCGCATCTTGGCTTCAGGTAAGAAACTAGTACAGTACATATTATACCTACCTAGTGTAGACCTTTTTTATTTATTTATTTGTATAAATTTACGGGAATTCCCTTTTTTACATTCCCATTTTGACCTTGATCAGACTAGCTGTAGACCTCGATCAGACCAGCTGCAGACCTCCAAAGAACTAGCTCTAGATCTCGATAGAACTAGCTCTAGACCTCGATAGAACTAGCTCTAGATTACCTCTCTTGGAGAGATAAAAGGGTAAGGTAGAGGAGTATTCTTTAGGTGTGGAAACTTTCGGAAATGGAACTGATTCTGATGCCATCTTTTATATCTTTTGTTTCCAAAATGGAATCACTTTGTTCGGTTAGAAACTGAAATGTGGGGGGAAAAAGAAGAAGACAAAAATCCGATATTCAAGGGTAGAAAATGCAGTTTCTTTGTGTTATTATGTCACAACTTTGGTACTCACTGCAGCATTGCAGGATTTTCTCAATATCTCAATAATCCTAAAATCCAATGTTTACCTACCATGCTGGCACCGGTCGCTATGCGCATTTA
>NW_007409145.1:0-656 GCF_000475195.1 Diaphorina citri
TTTTCCATGCAAAACTTTTCAATTGCTGTCTGAATTTCTTCTCAATTGGGATCTGAAATTTTCTCAACTACTTCCTGGATGTGTTCTCAATTGATATTTCAAAATTTCTCAACTTTTCTCTAAGTACGAACCTAAGATACATATTGCAAAAACGCTATATTTACTTACAGAAACCTTTTCTATTAAAATACGGACCTACATATTCTGAATGATTGCTCTTTGAATCGGTGCAATAATGATCCAAGTTATAAATCATTACTTGTTCAGGACAGTACTGAGAAAATTTGTTAGGAAAAAAGCAACTTTACTGCAATAAAGCTGTTAGCTGTAAATGGTAAGACTATTACAGGTTCGAATCACATTTCCCCACACGAAATAGGTACTCTAATGAATATACCCACTGTGGACTCATTTCTCAGAAAAATAATTACATATTGGTATGAAAATATATTTTTCTGGAGAAAAAAAAAACGCGTTGGTGTGAAAATATTTCTACATAAAAAAGATGTAGGTAACTATTTTGAAATGTAGATATGCTCGATAAAATTTATTATTCTATGGCTTTCTATAGGTGACCATCCGTGCTTTAAATGTTGCTGTCTGTTTGGGGTGCACTCATATCTGATTGAAATACCGGTGAAACAGCAAACATGCAC
>NW_007409146.1:0-656 GCF_000475195.1 Diaphorina citri
ACAACGCGATATAGGTACCTAGATATTATTGGTAGGCCCTAGATATTATTGGTGGACCCTAGATATTATTGGTAGATCCTAGATATTATTGGTAGGCCCTAGATATTATTGGTAGATCCTAGATATTATTGGTAGACCCTAGATATTATTAGTAGGCCTTAGATATTATTGGTAGACCCTAGATCCTAGATATTATTGGTAGACCCTAGATATTATTGGTAGACCCTAGATATTATTGGTAGGCCCCCTCATACTGACATGACTATTTGCATTCCATGACCTATCCGTGACGAATGATGAGTAACTTGCTGAGCATAGATACCTATTGCTGATATAATTTGATAGCTCGTCATCATTTTGAACCTTACTATTTCATGACCAAACCAAAGGTTATAGCTAAACATCACTTACATACAGCTTTGGGTCTGTGACTCACAACTGAAATTGTTCATCATATAATTTAGAATAAACAGGGTGTCTCTGGTTCCAAGTTCCAGGAGTGGGACTACAAGGGGACTACCGTTCGCATCCTAGCAGCGATATAAAATAGAGACAGAGGAGGACCACTTTATTATACCTATGTATTTTCTTTCTTGCTAATTTACTTCCCAATTCTTTGGTGTTAACTATTGCCAAAGCTCTTCACAATGAAGATT
>NW_007409147.1:0-656 GCF_000475195.1 Diaphorina citri
TTCGATTCCCACTCCGGGCGAAGTTTTTCCTTCAACAGATGAGATTCGTATTCGGAACGGCTGGCTTTCTATCTTATTCTCTTCCCTTCGATTTTAGGACGGTAAGACCTCCGTTGTTACAGTTCCTAGAACCCCTAAAATAATAATATGGGTAATAGGTTATTAGGTACCTATATGTTCAGTTGTTCAGAGAGAATATTTTTCTACCAAGTTGTCTTATCAAGATCTCAGATTATCTAATTTTTATTCCTTTAGCATCTGTTTAACAACCAATAATACTCAGAAATCTGTACAAAAATGTTGTGTTTGCCGAACTGCCCTATTCCCCTCCAATCAGAATTGGCCAATCGCTTAGCTAGCAATAATTAGGAACAGAGTACTGTAGACCTAATACATAATGTATGAACACGAGCTCAGTATACAAAGACAATAACACAAAATACATAATTAATTTCAGTGGCCCGGCACGTCACGGCTTTAAAGAGTAGACCACTTTACCTTGACTACTGTTTGCAAAAACAGAGGCAACTGTTAATTTAGAAAGTTACCTTTCCTACTTCGGTGTAAGAAAAGTAAATAGAGTTTAGGTGATTTATTTGAGAAGCTAAAACAAACATCTCGGAGATATGGGTAGGAATGGTAGAATCAAATAATAT
>NW_007409148.1:0-656 GCF_000475195.1 Diaphorina citri
TTATCTACATTTTAATAAGTACATTTTAATAGTCAGATTTCTTCTAAAGATGATTTCTGAGAACAAGAGATTCTTATGTCGCCAAATGGCCACACTCTCCGTTCATTTCCCTTTAAAGCTATAAAAACAGTCATGTTACTTCTTTCTTTGACCACCCTGTATATTTGAGAACTAGAAATTTACTAGTGCTGACTATAATTTATATCTGAGACGCTATTCTGTCGTAATGTATGTGAGGAAGCCGAGTCCACACTAAAAAGTCCATACTGTCATGTGAAGAAAAAAAATCCTTCAATCAAACTTTATAATAAATAATACTGTTATCTAATAGGTAGGTACAAATTATTTTTCCTTCCTTTATGTTAAAGGTGAGGTAATTTTCAAAAGAGGCTATTTTTGAAATTATAAGTGAGAACAGTGTTGCCAATGCTAAAATTTCCTTACGAATTTCAACGGATTTTTTTCCCATAATTTTGGCAACATTGTAAATTACGATAATTTAATTATTGTTTTTTGGTTATTGATGAAATTGATATCTTTGGGGATTTTGTCTACATTTTAATGACTTTGACGATTTTTTTTTTTTTAATTGCTCTTTAAGTTTAACAGTCTGGACGAGCTTTCTATACTAAGTATAAATTCTCCTATCATCCAGC
>NW_007409149.1:0-656 GCF_000475195.1 Diaphorina citri
TTTAACTACCAAGTCTCACTGAGTTGGTCCCAAGCCTGAGCCGAGATAACAGGGAAAGGTATAGGGTCCGGTGGATTGGAGCGTTGCATTGGGAAAGTAACCCTAGTAGGGTATTTAATATACCAGGTAGATACTCCGCGTAAACCGATAGATATTGATTTTGTTTCCCCCCCAAGATGAGTGTTCCATTGCCGTTTTTATTTCGTAGCAGTGAAACAACTGCGACACATGTGAACAAGCATGAACACGGTCCTGACATGTTCTCTAGGTCTGATAAGGGAGGGACGTGTGTTTTGTTGTTGTAATCCGAGAGATAACGACCGTGCGCCGGGTAGCACTTCGAGATAGATGGCCTTAGCTACTCCTCACTAGTGATTAGCCGACCAGGGCTCAGTATGGTACGAAAGTATGGGAAAAGGAAGGGAAAGGACTTAAAACCGTTCGAGCAAACAATTGTGGACCTTCGACTTTGGATAGATGGCCTTAGCTACTCCTCACTAGTGATTAGCCGATCCGGGCCCAGTATGGTACCCTAGTCCCAATTTTTAACAATAGATCAGTTGCGCTTACTTGGGTGGTGTTTCAAAGTCATAGAGCAGGAAAAATGGGGACCAACGGAATTTTTCTTTTTCTTCTACGACTTCTAGATCCCGAGA
>NW_007409150.1:0-656 GCF_000475195.1 Diaphorina citri
CAGCCGAGGTATGGAATTTTATCAATATAATTTGAGAATTTGACCACAATAATAGTAGTAGCCCACTGCTGGAGTAAAAGGACTTTTCAGTCCTATTTGAGCAGTATAAATAAGCACTATGTGTAAAATATCAGATAGACTGTTCTAATTCACTTTTTACTACAACAGAGAGAGGTTCTTCAAAAGAAAAGAAGCCCCAAATCAGGACTTTTCTATCACTTGTTTGTCACTAATGCCAGGCAAATGACACTTTAGGAACAGAGAGGTAGAGAAAGGAAGAGGGAGAGAAATAGAGGGAAAGAGAGGGAGAGAGAGAAAGGAGGGAAAGAAAGGTCAAAGGGAGGAGGAGAGAGAGAGGGAGGAGAGAGAGGGAGGAGAGAGAGAGGAGAGAGAGAAAGAAGGTCAGAGGGAGGAGAGAGAGAGAGGGAGAGAAAAGGAGAGAAAGAAAGATATTTTTGAAATCTAGATGGAAAGTCCTAAACTTTTTTGTTCTTTTTCTCTCTCCCTCCCTTTCTCTCTCTCACTCGCTTCTTTGTTACATTTTTGATACTAAGTGCTTTCTACGGGTAGTCTGCGAAAAGAGCGAGAGCGAGAGAGAGAGAGAGAGAGAGAGAGAGAGAGAGAGAGAGAGAGAGAGAGAGAGAGAGAGAGAGAGA
>NW_007409151.1:0-412 GCF_000475195.1 Diaphorina citri
GCGCTATCTAGCGAACGAAAAAAACAACTGCGTAAAGTCTGACGTCACACATCTTTGAACTCTTTTATTAGAACGGAAAGTAAAAATTGAATTTTCGACCTTTTACAGTGTTATTTTTTGCGGAGTTTTGACCTTGGATTTGGATTTTTCCCAACTTTTTACATAGGAATCGATCATTTATGTGTAATATTTACCCATTGGCAACCGAGGACCCAGCCCCCAGTATCTCTTACCTTCGCCACTGCCTTTTCATTTCCCATTGTTTGTGAATCTATCGTACTAGAAAACACTATTATATATTGTATTGTTTATGTCTCTCCTGAATTCAATTGTATTCGGAAATGTCCCCCGCAAGGTTTATCCCGGCTCATCGTAGCTGCACCGAGGTGTAATTGAGACGAAGAGAAAGAAG
>NW_007409152.1:0-656 GCF_000475195.1 Diaphorina citri
AAAAAAAAAAAAAAAAAAAAACTGTTGGTTCAGGGCTTTCTTGAGGAGCCCACACCCAGGACAAATAAAAGGCCCCCCTGTGACTGGCCCTGAGTGAGTATAGTTAGCATAGTGAATAACAATCCAGAACACCAAGTCCCCAGAGGAACAACATAAAATAAATATACCTAGTCATACCTATAGATATTTATGTATTTTGATTCGGACAACAAAATAACAAATCCATTAGAAATAACTATTATGGTGATTGCAATATGCCTAGAGGCCTGAAACATAGTTGGCACATACTGTTTTTGAATGACAATCAAGACATCAAGAGTATTAAAACGAACTGTCGGGAAAGTATTGACCTATTTTTAGAGGTCTATTAGTACGTACTGCCGGGTTCTATATTCTATTATCTATTCTATTCTATTTCCTATTCCAAAAGAAGTATTTACCTACATGCGAGAAGAAGGTTTTAGATCCAGGTACCTAATACCATTTTAGTTTTCTTATGCTGACTAATGCAAGTACCATTTCACGGTTCAAGATAGGATCTGCCTACACTTTTGTTATATTTTGAGGACCAAAACAATTTAGTACGTACTGCCGGGTTCTATATTCTATTATCTATTCTATTCTATTTCCTATTCCAAAAGAAGTATTTACCTACA
>NW_007409153.1:0-656 GCF_000475195.1 Diaphorina citri
TTTGTAGTGCTTGCTAGTTGTGTGTTTTGTGTTTAGCTCCCACCAATGAGCGGTCTTACCACTGAGAGATAATACAGTGTCAAGGGTTTTCTTTGACGTCACCCATTTGATATAACGAGTATTTCTAAGCTCTGGAGTATGTAACTGAAAACTCTCTGTAGTAAGATCGGGCAAGAAACACAGAAACAGTTGACCTGTGCCATTTTCTTTGCTTTTGAGTATAGCTGTGTTTTGTGATTTGTGTTATGCCAGTATTTGCATTGCATGCCCCTGTGTTGTATTTTGTTTTGTCCCTAATTAGTTTACCTTTGCTTTGATGGGACTGAAAAGTCCTTACCTTAGTTGTTCAACCACGAGCTTAAGCCAAAAGTCCACTGGTGATGGAAAAAAATCTAAATTTAGATTGATTGACATTTCAATTGAGTAAGCACTAAGAAAAGAAACCAATAGAAGTCAACTTATTCTTGCCAGATATAAGTTCTTTTACTTCTTGATATTGTTGATTTTGTGTGTGTCTTTCATCACTTTTCTTTGTTTTGCCCGTTTCACATGTGATTTGTTCTTTATGTACTAATATTTTATAGGTATATTATTTATTAACCCCTTTTTTATTTGAGTCAATATTTACTTGTTTTGCATGGTGCTTCTTCATTTTA
>NW_007409154.1:0-656 GCF_000475195.1 Diaphorina citri
TGTTTTCCCCAAAAAAGCTAAAATATGACGTTTTAGTATGATATCATGACATTATGACGTTTGAAGGACTCTGATAATTATCCAATTTATTGATAGGTATCACATCAAAATTTACTGTCAGATCAGACTGATAGTTATTTAGGTAAGTGCGTTAGGAATAGATCTGTATTATCTGTTATCATGTTGGAATGAAATCATGGTAATTTGTTATCATTTTATGTATTATGTAGAATATGAATATTGATCCATGATGAATCATCGATATAACGCTGATATTCCTGCTACAGGTCTAAATAAGTTACTTGGTAGGTATCTATAGTAAATAATAATTATTCATTATTCAGAAATTCGTATGGCAATGTATGGCATAAAATGCATTACAAAGTGTTTGAACAAATTTTAATTAGGTACCTATTTATTCATTTTGGAATTTAATTTTGTAAAAATAAAATGATAAGTTTCTTTGTTGACTTGTTGTAAATGCTCTTTTTCATAATGGTCCTTTGTCTGTTTTATAATTGAGTAGGTATGTAATTTGATGTAGTATGTTCATATTAAAAGAACACAATAACTTTTAGTAAGTTATAAGTATAGTAAATAGTAAGAAGAGTATAAGCATAAGTAAGTATAGTAAAAGTTATTGTGTTCTTCTTTTC
>NW_007409155.1:0-656 GCF_000475195.1 Diaphorina citri
ATGCCTCTCATCAGATGGGCGAGAAGAGACACAATACTTCCCATTTAGGTACTGGGTCAACACGAGAACACCAGAAAGCATATTTGCAATCGAAAAACGAGTACAAATTTTTGTCGATGGTGGGATTCGAACCCGGGACCTTCTGCATGGCAAGCAAAGCGCATTAACACTAGACCAACCGTGTCTGACTTGTAATTCTTCTCCATTTCAGGTTTGAGCCGAAGAAGGGGTTCTTCTGTCAAGTGCTGAACCCCAAATAATAATAATGACGACTTTTTTCCACCATAAACCTAGGTATGGAACCTTAAACAGGGAGTACTTAGACCAGTGTCTTGCTTTGGGACTATAAATAGGGATCACAGCAGCCAAACCCTAACCGGCCTAGCTAGCTGAAGGTTACAAAGGATTTAACATGCTTCAAAGAAAAACACAACTCATGATGGTTGAGTGCGGTTCTGGACGGGCGAAGTAATCTTGAGACTAGAGACCAACAACCCCCCTACGGTGCAGCTATACCGCTACATCAACAACAGGTCCTGGGTTCTATTCCCGGCAGACAAAGTCGTACTTTAATCAATTAGCGACCAGTGGCAGCTAGTGATGGGTCGTGGGTAAATACCCACTGGGTGGGTAAATAAAAATTGGGAATTTACCCG
>NW_007409156.1:0-656 GCF_000475195.1 Diaphorina citri
CTCTCTCTCTCTCTCTCTCTCTCTCTCTCTCTCTCTCTCTTTCTCTCTCTCTCCCTCCCTCTCTCTGTCTCTCTCTCTCCCTCCCTCTCTCTCTGTATATTTCTTTCTTCCGCTCTGCCTCTTTTTTTTTCTTCTATTTGTCATGATCTATTTTCTTTCTTTTTAACCTTGCATCTATCTTGTTTTCCCTCTCTCTCAAGCTCATCCTCAAAACTGCAGCTTCCTACAATACATATGTGTATACCTAGATATACTCAGTTCCCTACATACATACATAGGTAGTTCTGGAGTACCTCTCCACTCTCTCTTTCTCTCTCTCCCTCTCACTCTCTCTCGCTCTCTCTCTCTTTCTCTCTCGACACGGACGCTGGAAAAAAACAAATTCACAAGTGGTCTTCCTGTTGTGAAAGACTCAAATCAGTGCCACATCTAGAAAAAAAAAACTTTCATTAGGATTTACTTCAAAACCATAAAATTCGCAGTCTGTAGAGGCATGACATAATATTACATAATGAAAATCATTAATCGACTGGAAACGTCAAAACTAAAAATATTTGTAAAATTGTTAAGTGTGAAAAACCGAGTTGCTTTCAGGAAAAGCTGAAAAAGGTCAATGGTGAAGGTTTACGTCAAAACTAATGGCAAACCACTATACA
>NW_007409157.1:0-656 GCF_000475195.1 Diaphorina citri
ATTTTCGACCTAAAAGTCCTCGAAGTTTCGTTTTCTCGGTAATCTGTTCAAAGTTTGTTGAAAGCCTCCTGCCCTCTCCCCTTTCCACCCCTAATAATTTGGGAAATGTTTCGTCGAATTCTGTTTGTCACGCTACTGCTTAATACATAATGAAAACGTATTCACATGGATACCTATTAGGTAATAGGGTAATTAGGTGGGTAGTATTTTCGACTTAAGTACCTACTTGGGTAGGTACTGAACTCAACCCTTTTCCCCCAGCAGGGAGGTTAGTAACTTGCACACTGTGAGAAAAACTGAAAAAAGTTCAGAGATCTTGATGGTTGATTCTATCCTCCACAGTCTGTATTGTCCGTAATCTGTAAGTACTCAGGTCAACCTTCTTCTTGAATTGTCACCCTGGAATGCCCTGGATAGATAGATGAATAAAATCGTCACATAATTTTGGAGATGAAATTTTGAGCTACGTGAATAGAATTTTATTGTTATTTTATTGATATGTATTCGTAGGCAGCCACCGGTGGCACATTGGTCCAATCATTTGAATAATTACCTCGTTTATCAATAGCCATTTAGTCACATCATTTGGACAATTTACAGCAACATGTACAATAAAATTGTACACCCATAAAATCCACTTAAGAAGAAAACAGCAT
>NW_007409158.1:0-656 GCF_000475195.1 Diaphorina citri
GAGTAATGTGAATGCGCACGAAAAATTTCCCCTCCCGCCCGCCATGCACCCCCTACTTATCGATCACGTGAGAAAGTGTCAAGTGAGGTTAGTTTGTACTTTTTGCTTTTTGGCGAACAGGCGAATACCGAATACTCGAACAAGCAAAAGCAAACAGAAAGGTGAATTTTCTTTTGGCATCTGTAAATAATTCCATATTTCTATTTCCCACAGTTAAATAACATTAAATCTACATGTTCAGATAGGGTTTTCGTTAAATTGACATTTTCGTTATTTCTTAAGTTTTGACACAACTTAATTTCGAACTGTAGCCTACCATCTAATCTCCAGCCATGAAGTACATTTTGGTGACAGGTGGTGTAATGAGTGGTGTTGGCAAAGGAGTGATAGCAAGTTCATTTGGATTGTTGCTCAAAAATTGTGGAATCAAAGTGACAGCCATCAAAATTGACCCGTACATCAATATAGATGCAGGAACATTTTCACCCTACGAGCATGGTAAGTTGAGTGCCATGACAGGATGAACAAGGGTTGAAGTTTTCACCTATTGTTGGTAGACAGCCTTTTCCAATACTTTGAAAATTTAGCCAAAGTGGAAAGAATTTTGGCTGCTGCACTTCAGTACCTGGCTACTGTAGGTTTTAGAGTAGACATGC
>NW_007409159.1:0-656 GCF_000475195.1 Diaphorina citri
GTCTTATCGTCCCGAAATCGAAGAGAGAAGGAAGACAGGATAGGAGAAAGCCAGCCGTTCCGATAACGAACATTATCCGTTCAGGATAAAATCCGCCCCGGGCGGGAATTGAACCCGCGGCCTAGCGCCTGAGCAAACGAAAAGGTATAGGTAGGTACCTTCCTAAGTTTGACAGAGTTTATTTCAGTTTCGCTTTCGCAGAGATCATAAAAAAACATCATCAAAGTTTGAAACTTCAAGAAACTCATTGCTGCATTTGAAATATTAGAAATCACGAGGAAAGTTCTAAGATTAATTAAGGGAAAAGTTGATATGACTTCATCAGGTGATCACATGTCGTGTCACTGCACCTGTATCAACAGTCCACTACCTATTCACATACTGTACCTATGTATGTAGATATTTTCCCAGTACCTACCTATTGATAAAATACAAGTATCCATAGGTAATACCTACCTACATAGTTATTCGAGTAAATTTTAATGCTATTAATAGGTATGATTTTTACTGCAAAAACCAGTGCGATGAGAGGACTCCGGACGGAGGATTCATTATCATTCGAGAAGTAGCCAGGTATTTTTTAATTTTCATTTTCAATCTGGAAGTTGTAGGTAAATAATTCTCCCGTGCATTGTTGTTAGCACAGTAAGGTCAGA
>NW_007409161.1:0-656 GCF_000475195.1 Diaphorina citri
GGGGGCGATCACAGTTTCGATAATCTGTACAAATTCTGAAAGGGGGCGATCGCAGAGAAAAGGTTGGGAAACACTGACCTAGAGCATGAATTAAAAATTAAGATGTCTAAAATGTTGATTTTTCCAGATAAAAAAAGGCAAACTTGTTACCTAATACGAATATTGAGTACCTAAGTATTATTCTACTAAAAATTTTATTATGTTTTTTGAATTGTTTTATACCACTTATTAAAATCTTGAAAACCTGTGTATTTTACATGTAATGAAATGAATTATAAGTACCTACCTATCTATGTTAGATATAAGTAACCAATGAAGAGGAAGAATAACCATCTCCTCAGAGGTTGAAATCAGCCTAGGAGATGCTTTTTATTGTAAGCTAATTTTCAAAAATAAAGAAATAATTTTCAAATTCAAATTCAAAAATTCTTTTACCTTCTACTTTGTACTCTATTCTATTTTATACTATACTAGGTATTATCTTAATAATCATATAATTAATCATATAATCATCTTATATTATAAGAACAAGATCCATTCACTCATTCACATTTCACACACTGATCGCTCTATCTCCGGAACCACAACACCTAGAAAGCTGAAATTTGGTAGGAATATTCCTTTTATGGTCTAGGTGTGCAATAAGAAAGGATTTT
>NW_007409162.1:0-656 GCF_000475195.1 Diaphorina citri
ATGCATGTATGTACCTAATTGTTATCCGTGAGTAAATACTAGAGACATAGTTAGAAGTTAGATACGCCGGCAAAATAAAATCATTTAATGGAGAAATTAATTGTACTTAGGTAGGTATGTATTAAAAAACAAAATAAAAATGAAAAAAAAAGGAAGAAAAAACTGACTTCACTATGTACCTAACAGGTCTTAGGTCCCTAATAGGAGCTTCTAATACGACCCATTAGTAAACAACAATTTCCTTACGATTCGTAACTTACAACTACTTCAACTACGATTCGTAACTTACAACTACTTCAACTACAATTCGTAACTTACTTTGAAATTCAGAAAAAAAGTTTCCCTATTTCTACCCATATGAAGTTTTACCGAGTCCTTTACTTGAAAACCTCATTATGTTAATAGATAGAGTACTAGTACTTTCAGTACTTTCACCATAATAACCACTCAAGTTTTTTTCCTCTTCTGCTTCTCCTCCATTTTCTTATTCTTCACATTCTTCTTCTCCACCATTTTCTCCTTCTCGTCCATTTTCTTCTTCACTTTCTTCTTCTCCTCCATTTTCTTCTTCTTCACTTTCTTCTTCTTCTCCATTTTATTCTTCACTTTCTTCTTCTCCTCCATTTTCTTCATCTTCACTTTCTTCTTCTCCTCCA
>NW_007409163.1:0-7175 GCF_000475195.1 Diaphorina citri
CCCCCCCCCCCCTGTAATATTTTCTTAGTACAATCATTGTTCACTTTTTGTTATTCTTTTACGATTATTCTTGACTAGATTCGATTTGGAAAAAATTGTGCTTGTTGTCTCTTTGTGGATGTGAAAATGGAAGTTTAGCGCGGCTAAAGTTGAAGTTTGGAAGTTGTTTTGTTGGAGAACAAGACAAGACGAAGGATTATTGAATTTGTTTGAAAACCCCGGGTGTGGAGTAACTTCAACTCCGTGCAATAATGGCCACAATCGATGGCCGCCCTACCCAATATGGGATCACCCTACGGCAACTCCGCGAACTTATGGAGGTGCGCGGCCGAGAAGGGATCGCCAAAATCAACGAGTACGGAGGTGTCCCCGAGATCTGTAAGAAGCTGTACACCTCCCCCAACGAGGGGCTTGGCGGTTCGCAGACCGACCTCGAGCATCGTCGGGAAGTTTTCGGGTCGAACATCATCCCTCCCAAACCGTCGAAGACTTTCCTACAGCTCGTCTGGGAGGCGCTGCAAGACGTGACATTGATTATCTTGGAGATCGCCGCCCTAGTGTCGTTAGGTCTCTCTTTCTACCACCCCGGTGGCGAATCAGAACACGACAATGAAGAGACCAAGTACGAGTGGATTGAAGGAGCTGCCATCCTGGTGTCTGTTATAGTCGTAGTGCTCGTCACGGCGTTCAATGATTACTCCAAGGAGAAGCAATTCCGAGGCCTTCAGAACCAGATCGAAGGTGAGCACAAGTTTGCCGTCATTCGACAGAACGAACTCAAGCAGATATTCGTCGGCGACATTGTGGTCGGGGATATCTGTCAGATCAAATACGGAGACTTGCTCCCCGCGGACGGGATTCTCATTCAGAGCAACGATCTGAAAATCGACGAGAGTAGTTTGACCGGCGAGAGTGATCATGTGAAGAAGGGAGAACTGTTTGACCCGATGGTGCTCTCCGGGACTCACGTCATGGAGGGCAGTGGCAAGATGGTGGTCACCGCTGTGGGCGTGAACTCACAGGCAGGCATCATCTTCACCTTGCTGGGCGCGACGGACGATGAGGAGGTGAAGCAGGAGAAGAAAGACAAGAAAAAGAAGAAAAGAGATGAGGAGAGCGCCATTGAGGCTATCGACATGAAGCCGGTGGAAGTGGCGGAGAAACATGATGAGAAGAAGAGTGTTCTGCAAGCCAAGCTCACCAAGTTGGCCATTCAGATTGGATACGCAGGCTCCACCATTGCCATTCTCACAGTCGTCATTCTCATCTCACAATATTGCGTCAAGAAGTTCGTTATCGAAGACGAAGAATGGAAAGCCATCTACTTCCGAGAGTTTGTCCGCTTCTTCATGGTGGGTGTGACCGTTCTTGTGGTTGCCGTCCCGGAGGGACTCCCACTGGCCGTCACCCTGTCCCTGGCCTATTCGGTGAAGAAGATGATGAAGGACAACAATCTGGTACGTCACTTGGACGCCTGTGAGACCATGGGTAACGCCACGGCTATCTGTTCAGACAAGACGGGCACACTGACCACCAACCGCATGACGGCTGTACAGGCCTACGTCTGCGAGGTCCAATACAAGAACATCCCCAAGTACGAGGATATTCCGGAAGACATTGCCAGCAAGATAGTCGAGGGCATTTCGGTGAACAGTGGCTACACGTCGAAGATCATGGCTCCGGAGAACGCCAACGAGTTGCCCAAACAGGTTGGAAACAAGACGGAGTGCGCGCTGCTCGGGTTTGTTGTTGCTATTGGTAAGAACTATCAGACCGTACGGGATGATCTCCCTGAGGAAGTATTCACTCGTGTGTACACATTCAACTCGGTGCGTAAGAGCATGAGTACTGTCATCCCTAAGAAGAACGGGTACCGTGTGTATACGAAGGGCGCCAGTGAGATTATTCTCAAGAAATGCTCGTACATCTACGGACGTAATGGTCATTTGGAGAAATTCACCAAGGATATGCAAGGGCGTCTCGTGAGGAATGTAATCGAACCCATGGCGTGTGATGGACTGCGTACAATCAGCATTGCTTACAAGGACTTCGTCACGGACAAAGCGGAAATCAATCAGGTGCACATCGAGGGAGATCCAAACTGGGACGATGAGAGTAACATTGTGAGTCACTTGACCTGTCTGTGTGTTATTGGGATTGAAGATCCCGTGCGACCCGAAGTACCCGAAGCAATAAAGAAGTGTCAGCGTGCTGGCATTACGATCCGTATGGTGACGGGAGATAACATCAACACTGCCCGCTCCATCGCTACCAAGTGTGGCATTGTGAAGCCAGGAGAAGACTATCTGATCTTGGAAGGCAAAGAGTTTAATCGACGCGTCCGAGATAACAATGGTGAGGTGCAGCAGAACTTATTAGACAAGGTGTGGCCACGACTCCGTGTCCTGGCACGCTCCTCGCCTAGTGACAAGTATACGTTGGTGAAGGGTATGATCGACAGCAAGATCAGTGCCGGACGGGAAGTGGTGGCTGTCACGGGAGACGGAACCAATGACGGTCCTGCACTGAAGAAAGCAGACGTTGGATTCGCCATGGGTATCACTGGAACAGATGTGGCGAAGGAAGCGTCTGATATTATCCTGACCGATGATAACTTTAGTAGCATTGTGAAAGCCGTCATGTGGGGACGTAACGTGTACGACAGCATCTCCAAGTTTCTGCAGTTTCAACTGACGGTTAACGTGGTGGCTGTGATTGTCGCTTTCATCGGCGCATGCGCTGTGCAGGACAGTCCGCTCAAGGCTGTACAGATGTTGTGGGTAAATCTGATCATGGACACGTTAGCCAGTCTGGCTTTGGCTACCGAGATGCCTACACCGGACCTCCTCCTGCGGAAACCCTATGGTCGTACTAAGGCGTTGATATCCAAGACCATGATGAAAAATATTATCGGGCAAGCCATCTACCAGCTGGTCATCATCTTCGGCATTCTGTTCTTCGGTGACAAGTTGCTGGATATCCCCACGGGGCGCGGGGCAGAGTATGGCAGTCTCCCCACACAACACTTCACTATCATATTCAACACGTTCGTCCTCATGACCCTCTTCAACGAAATCAACGCGCGCAAGATCCACGGCCAACGCAACGTGTTTGAAGGTTTGTTCACCAACCCGATCTTCTACTCTATCTGGGTGATCACCATGGTGTCGCAGGTCATCATCGTTCAGTACGGTGGTATTGCGTTCGCCACGCATTCGCTAACCCTGGAGCAGTGGGGTTGGTGTTTGTTCTTCGGCGTCGGAACACTCGTCTGGCAGCAGATTGTCACCACCGTGCCCACCAAGAGACTGCCTAAGATTTTTTCCTGGGGCCGCGGCCAACCCGAGTCGGAAGCCGCAATGAACACCCGGCAGCAGCGTGCGGCACACATCCTGTGGCTGAGGGGGTTGACGCGGCTGCAAACGCAACTGAGAGTAATACGCGCCTTTAAATCCAACCTGGAGGATCTAGAGGAACGGCGTTCCGCGCAGAGTCTGCGATCCGCGCGCAGCCAACTGGGCAATCAGAGACCTCTGAGTGATATCACCTACATCGACGAAGACCCGATCAAAACCCCCAACGAGCACTACAACAACCACCAGACTAGCTAGTTGATTGCTTGGTCGACTTGTCGACCGCTCGCCGTCTCGCGTAACATGACAACATTCCGTCGAAGGCGGAACCCCTTTGTGGCGCTTATGCGACAGCCTTTGCTTGTTTAAAATGCGTTTTCGTTTCTCTTAAAAATTCTGACAAAACACACTCGCGTTTTAACCCCAACTGTAAATATATCTCGTCTAACAAATTTGAAAAACAACTTTCCAATTCTTGTACTTGTACATGCTGTAAGTTGAATGATCCTTTGAAGGATAAAACGATTTCTAATAGACTACATATGGGGGGTACTCATTCACAGTACCTCCTACTTGGAATAACCTAAAACACTATCTCTTCTAACAATAGGAATTTTACAATGAAACAATCATCAGGAAAAATACTCTCATACTAATGGACCCATAGTTTCTTCTTCTTCTTCTTCTTCTTCTTGACAATGTTTTACGTTTTAAGTAAAACAAAATCACTCATTTAAATTGACATATAAAATATTTATCCTTTCAAACAAAAACAATTTTTGTGAAAATATGAATTGTTCAGGGACATTGTCTAGATCAGGTTTTTACTTTCTATTATCTACTACTAAAGTAATTATTAGAAAGTTTTGTTTTCTCTTCTTTTTTCCCCTATCCTGTAATAAGGACAGTAATGTAACTTTCATTGGCCCCAATCTAGACATTGTTGCTTTACAAAGGCGATTCTAGCCGTATTTTCCTTGTGTAACTCTCATGGTTTAAGTATGGTTTTATCTTGGGGAATGGGGGAAATGGAACATTGCCCAGCATTGTTCCATTTCGACATTCCCCACCGTGAAAATTTCAAAAGGAAAAATTTTTTTTCCTTACTTCTCTATTCCCAAGATACACATTTGGGAAGAATCACAAATACTTTCATGATTTAGGTTTTTTTTTTCTCTTTTATTAACATTAATTAAATTAGTTTATTAAATAAATATTTTTTTATAATCACTTATAAAATAATAAATCACTTATGTTGATTCATGTGAAATTTAATATTAAAATCACTTCTTTTTAAATTTATAGTGCGTAACATCAAATATTTAAAAAATCACTCAAATGTTAAATCTTATCATGCCTCCAAAGCTGTGTCACACGTAGTGGACGGCCGTCAATCAATGTAAAACAAATACAAAAGAAGACTTGATATCCAGTCGACTATGTGTGAACACAGCCTACTTAATAATGGAATATTTTCATTATTTTACCATATTTTTTATCAAGCCTAGAAACGAACATTTTTCATTTTTATTCCGAAACAGAAAAGGAAATCTGTTTTTAACAGGTAGTTTTACATGTTCACTTGTAAAGCCTGTATTTTCGATTGCTCAAATTGTTTTGACCATTTTCGTAACTATACTAAAGGTAGGAACACACGTGAGCTCACGTGACTCGATAGTAAATGTATTTCTACCTTAACGGCTTTATCTTTGAACATGTCTCGATTTAAAGAAGATTTTAGGAGCGAAAAAGAAAGTTCCCAAATTATCGGCTGTGCTTTTGAGGCAATGAAAGAAGACGGGAAAGTCCCCAAAAACGAACCATCGTGTTTGGGCCCTTTCGAATCCCAATGAGGGAACCTTTTAAGTATGAAGGTAACTTTTTGAAATATCAATTATAATTGAACCTTGAGAAATCACACTGGTTCTTTTTCAATCCGGCCCGAAGGATAAAAGTTCGTTCAGTATACCTGGGTGAAGATGGGCTTTTTTAAGTTTGACCAATCAAATATCAACAAATAAAATCTTGTTTTATATTTTCTTTGAGGGGAATCATAAATTGGATTTCTTACTACAGAGCGAAAGTTTCCGTTGGAGAAAGAGAAATAAGGAGCCGCGGTAGCGCTCCGCCCCGCCAAGTCAAGAAATTTGACCGCGCTACTAGAGATATTATACGCGACAGGGATTTCGTATACTGTACAAAGTTGACATTTTGTTTTCTTAGAAAAATCGAACTTTGATTCGAAGAATTCTGTGCGTTATTCGAAAAATCTTGTTTTGTTTTGAAGAATTTTCTTTTTTCAGTCGGCGCTTTAACTAAATGTTTTTTTTTCGAATAAGGCGTTTTAACTCTGGAAATCCCAGGTCGTTCACGCGTAACTAAATGTTTGATTTGAAGAGATCCCAAAATATAATTCCTCCTCTAAATCTGTACAGGTAATTTTTTGTAGCGGTAGACAAGTAGAAAACACTTCTTGGCCAACATTACCATTATTCTAATTACCCCTTTCCTCACGATTTTTTGCAAATTTTGCACCTCACCTTTATCCCCACGTCAAAAAATGTACCCTAAAAATCTATTTTTTAAAAAAATAGATAAAAAGTCTGTATTTAAAAAAAAAAAGAAAAAAAACAAAGAAAATACAAAGTTACACAGAGAGTAACTGTTGGTCCTATTGTGGCTACCACTCGGTGTATTTTTGTGACTTTCCACACACTCTGTATAATTTCTTGAAGAATTATTCCCACAAAAAATTATTTTTTTAATTTTTATATTATTAAAAAAAATATGAGTAGGAACTTTTTTTTAATTTTAACTAATTTATGTTAATTTTGCATTGTTTATTTGTTCTTTTTTTTTAATTTATAATTTATGATCACGTGTGAAAATTCAGAAAATTTAAATGACCCTTCTTTTTCGTATATATCGATTTTTTGTTCTGTTGGAAATTTTGTTTGATTTAACTTTCCTTGATTCCCTCATCCTTCTCTTGTAGGAAAGGAAAGTGTTTTATTCTTTTGCAAGTCCTTTGCATAACCACATTCTGCGAAAGAACCATATTGAATGTGTCATAAATGGAAATTTTGAAATTTCAGATTGTGAGGGACCAATTTTCAACCCTCCCTCAAAAGGAAAATGCTCTCCCAAAGGAGGCCTACAGTAAACAAAATCTTACTACATAAAACATAATACAATAAGCCTAACCCATTACCACAGCTTTTGTTCACCCCTTATTGATTTGTTATTATTCCGAATATAATCCCTCGAAAAATTCTCTTGAATCTTCCAAGTACTATCAAAAAAAATTATATAAAGTTACATTTTGTTTCATTTTGGAAATTATAACAAAAAAATGTGACATTTTACATTTTTACTGAATAAAAAAATAATTCAAACATTGACCAGTCCTCTGCTATGCAATAAAATTAAAGAAAATATTGACAAAAATGTTTTATAATGTCCAGCCAAAACAGAGTTTAAAGTTGAAACTTCGATTTAAGTTTAACTCTAAATTTTTCAGGCCAATGCTTATCCAAGAGTTGAAAAAAAAAAAAAAAAAAAAAACGAGTTTTACACTTGATTTTAACCCGGACATAAATAGGTACCTACATAAATAATTATTGGCCGGTTTTTTTTTTTTTTTTTTTTTTAATATTTAAGTTAAAAAATATTTATCCATCATCCATGATTATATCACAATAATATGCCTTACGGATAACCGTACACTCAAACTGCTCATTAAAATCTATCTCTGGATTAATCAACTTTCACACATTATGACCAAATTTGATTTTATTTTGATATTGGAAAATAACATAATTC
>NW_007409163.1:7576-10432 GCF_000475195.1 Diaphorina citri
GAAAGTGTTATATGACACCTGTGAAAGAAGAGACTCAGTTACCATATTTTCTTTTGAAAGTTTAATACTATGCTCGCTATTTCCCCGGGAGTTATTACTATACGTACTTTGAATAGCTTTGTGTTTGTTGTCTTTCACTTTAAGTTTCAGGTCTAATTTGTTCTCCCCTTTTATACATTGTTTTTTCGTTGGTTTGAAATTCCCCTTTTATTTAGTTAAGATTTAACTTGCTTTTTTGTTTCCTCCACTAAAATTAGTTTATTCCCGTTTACATTCTGACCAAATCGGGGCTTTTGCATACCATCCGCCCGGTTTTACCATTCTATTGATCCAATTCCCATTTTGTTTTTAAGTTTTTAAAAGGGGAGATAAAAATTCTTGTTTTTCCTTTTTTATAGAATAAAAGTTGTCTAAATATAAGGCTTTTCTTTCCAGCTCCCTGACTTTCTCAAGTTCAAGTTTAAAAGGTTCCCCAAAGCGCCTGCTCTGCGAATTTGTTCCCATTAAAATCTAGTTTTTTAACAAAAAGAAAAGACAAAAAACAACTTACCGTCACTCTACTAAGATTAGGCGAGATGTTTGAAAAAGGAAGAGTCACCTAGAACTACGACTTTACCGGACTGGAAAGCGCCGCTTTAAAAGCGGCCCAACGCTCAGAAAGCACCGTCCTACCGGAGGACCTTTGTTTGTCTCGTTTTCTTTCGTGCAAAACCCCTCCCCCTTTGAACAAAAAGGCACCCAAATAAACCTGACGGCGGCGTCGTCACGTTATCCGTTATCAGGATTTATTTTTTATTAACATTTCTTTTTATCTAGTTATTTTCGCTCCATGGAGGATAATTTAACAACCATTATTACCTTGTTGGACAAGATGTTCGACTGTCAGCTTTATTTCGTGATGACCATATGAAAAATGTTGAAACTTGTGCCCTATGGTACAGGTTCATGATTAAATTATGATTCTTTACCGTAGTCACTCTACAACTTTGTACACTGAGAAACAAGGGTAGTAGTAGGGTTGATTTTAAGCAAACTAAATCAGTTCACCTTCTGAATAAGAGAAGAATAAAATCATATATGAATAACATTACAAATGCTGACGCGGCGCGTTTTCACGGTGATCAGTATTTTCCTACGCGCGTGTGTTCCGAATCGTTTCTATGGCGAGATTGTATATCTGATCTGACGGAGCTCAAAATCGTGGGGCTTGGCTCGTTCTGTGCCGACTCACCAACCTGCACGATACTCCCTTTTCTTCTTTTTGTTTCCGTAAACTTTGCACAGTCCTTGTGTTGGGGTAATTTATGTGCTCTGGAACAAATCTGACGAGCCCCTACTCTGTCAAAGTAAGAGGCGAGATGTCCGATGCATATATGTACAACTACGAAGATACACGATCCGAGCCGCACGCGATACACCACAGAGCTTGGAATTTTTTCAAGTTCAGTTTAGTTACCGAAACACATCTTAAAAATCATTGAAATAGCAACGAATTCGGGACCACGCACAACGGCGTAGGAAAATACTGATCTGACCGCGAAAACACCCCGCTAGATTTATTTATTCTATCATGATTTTATTCTTCTCCTTATGTCAGACCAGTGATACGATTTAATTTCGCTTAAATAACTTACCTCTTCTCCCAGTGGTACAAGAGTTTGTAGAGCCCCGGTAAAAATATAATTAATCATGAACTGTAGCCTATAGTGCTAAAATGTAAAAAAACCACGTCTCTTTTTGATCTTCAAATTTTCTTCACATTTGATCTTTTTTTATTATTTTTTAACATTTTTCCTAATACCATATTTTGAGTAGAGAACTAGCTTTAGTTTTTCCACCTTTATTTGAAGGTTCAACTATTGTACAACTCGATATTCCTGTAAAATCCTACGGTTTCTTTCTTCCTGTAAAGAAATTATTTTTTTACTAAACACATTTCCAATTTCTTTAGAAGTTCTTTTCTTTTGTTAACTTTTGAACATTTCTGGGACCTATTACAATTCTGTACACAATTGATTTTCTCTTCTCTTTTCAAGGAATTTAACTGTCTGGTAACAATCAACTTGTACATTGTCGTTTTTATTCTACCCCAACTTTTTTTTACCTCTCTCTTGGACTATATTTTCTTTATTATTCCCTTATATTCTTTCATATTCCCTTATTAACCGACACATTCCCCCAAGTTTGTTTTGTATTCATATTCGCGAAGTATTCTCACAAAAATTGACCCCGTTGTGGTCCGCCCCCCTGTAATATTTTCTTAGTACAATCATTGTTCTCTTTTTGTTATTCGATTATTCTTGACTAGATTCGATTTGGAAAAAATTGTGCTTGTCGTCTCTTTGTGGAGGTGAAAATGGAAGTTTAGCGCGGCTAAAGTTGAAGTTTGGAAGTTGTTTTGTTGGAAAACAAGACAAGACGAAGGATTATTGAATTTGTTTGAAAACCCCGAGTGTGGAGTAACTTCAACTCCGTGCAATAATGGCCACAATCGATGGCCGCCCTACCCAATATGGGATCACCCTACGGCAACTCCGCGAACTTATGGAGGTGCGCGGCCGAGAAGGGATCGCCAAAATCAACGAGTACGGAGGTGTCCCCGAGATCTGTAAGAAGCTGTACACCTCCCCCAACGAGGGGCTTGGCGGTTCGCAGACCGACCTCGAGCATCGCCGGGAAGTTTTCGGGTCAAACATCATCCCTCCCAAACCGTCGAAGACTTTCCTACAGCTCGTCTGGGAGGCGCTGCAAGACGTGACGTTGATTATCTTGGAGATTGCCGCCCTAGTGTCGTTAGGTCTCTCTTTCTACCACCCCGGTGGCGAATCAGAACACGACAATGAAGAGACCAAGTAC
>NW_007409164.1:0-656 GCF_000475195.1 Diaphorina citri
TCACCTGAACCTTGTGTTGTTAAATTATTTCCCTCCAACTTCCTCTTTTCTTCCTCCCTCTTAATCTCCCTCCCTTTTATCTCCCTCCTCGTAACTTCCTCTTTCTCTCCTTTTCCTTCCTCTTAATATCCCTCTTTTTTCTCTCCCTCCCCATCTCTTATTCTCGTCCATCATTTGAAAACCACACTGGTCACAGCTCAGTGCTGACATATTCCTACCCACACTCTTTCTCTCCCTCCTCGTAACTTCCTTTTTCTCTCCTTCCTCCCTCTTAATATCCCTCTCTTTTCTCTCCCTCCCCATCTCTTATTCTCGTCCATCATTTGAAAACCACACTGGTCACAGCTCAGTGCTGACATATTCCTACCCACACATATGTATACTCATAAGGTACAGGGAGAGGGAAATAGAGGACTTTTAGTAAGAAAACTCAAGTACACCACAAGTCGATCACTTTTGGGAATTGTCAAATCTACGAGAGAAATGTCCCCTTATCAAGTCGGTTCGGTTCTAAATGTCTTAGAAGTTCCAATTATAAATTATAATGATTTATATAAAGGGCGTTCTTATATTGAACTTCACATAAGCACCACTAATCCCATAAAGTTTATTTCTTGATGTTTTTTTTTTTTTTTTTTTTTTTTTTTTTTTTTTTG
>NW_007409165.1:0-3739 GCF_000475195.1 Diaphorina citri
ACAGCACGCTATCACCCACATGGTCACCCACATAGTCACCCACATAGTCACCCATCCGGACACCACACGTAACGTTGCTTAACTTCAAAAATTTGACAAAAATGTTTAAAATATGGGGGGGAATTCAGTCCCTTTTTATTTCGTCAGGGGTATCGGCGCGAACGACCTACTGTCCCTAGAGATAAAGCGCTTTAAAGGGGAAAAATCCTGCAGGAAAGGAAATGTATGGCGTTACCTACGAGCAGTCAAGAATACCTCAGGGACATGAGCATCTGAGGGGACATATCATTAACATACCCATAGGTACGGGTAAATTGGCCAGGGGCGGACTTGTACTTACCTTGAGGCAGGGAGCCGCGGGGTGGGGCCCCGACACTCTGGTTGTAGAAGCGGGGGGGCATCTGCGGGGGCATGTTCATTAGCATACCCATGGGAACGGGCAGATTGGCCAGGGGCGGCGCCGTACGCTCGGGGGCAATGTACCCGATGGGGTCGTGCCGGTTGAACATTTCCAGCCCTGGAAAAGAGAATCAAAGGAAGGCATTTTGAACACTGTACGGAGTTTATACACTAATCTGTTCAACGGATGGGTATTGTTCAATCCGATACAAAAAAAAAACAGCGCCGCAGGCGAAATTTTTTCGAGACACTATATGTTACCTCTTCATGGTTGCATATTTATTTAATTGGAAATTTTCTTCGTCTTTTTTTAGGCTTTGAAAAATTCCCTGACTGACTTTCTCGATTTTTGTCACTTTTTTTTTTGTGTGAAATTCCCTGACTTCCCGTCTCCATGAAATTCCCTCACTTTTCTCTATCAAACCTCAAAAAAAAAAAAAAAAAAAAAAAAAAAAAAAAAAAAACTTAGTTCTTGTCGTTTTGATTAGCCCTGTCTTTTAACTTTGATTTATTTTATCTTGAAAAGTCTGACCACCCTCCCGGTCACCCCCCGCCCTTGCCACCCTCCTTCTCTCACTCTTATATTGTTGACCTCAATTCCATTCATAATAAGCGTCCCCCCCAGGTTCTCACCCCCTCCAGTTACCTCTCCCTCCTATTGACTATCGACGTAATACGTAAGCCGTTTTAAATAGGTGACGCTAAAATCCTATTATCGTACGGGTTATTGTTTCTTCCCTCAAATTTATACTTTCACTTAACTCAGAGATTCTTCCCGCTGCCGCGTAAATTGTGATAAGTCCGATTGGCATGTCGCTCTACTGTCTGGCATGTGTCAAGGTTAATTATGGATGCCCATCACTGCTGACTGATGGGGAATATCGATAGTTAATGTCTAGATACTATTTAAAATTAAAAGAGTACATAATATTTATGGATTTTGTATTATTATTAATAGTCTGGTTTGGAATGTGTTGGATTTGTTCTAGGTTGTTCTGCAGTGAAAGAATTGTTGTTGTTTTTTTTTTTGTTTTTTTTTTTTTTTTTTTTTTTTTTTTGCACCAAGATAGAACGATTGTTGTCTTGTACAAGGTAAAGTAATATGTGTCTAGTGTACGTCTCAGTAAAAAAAAATAAAAAAAAAAAAAAGTAAAGGGTACATGTTCTACTCGATTGTACATTGGTTATTTTAGTCTGATTAGAGGTCACCGGTGCCAAGGTCACTTATAACTGATAACGTGTGTCAAGATGCTGTATAGCTGTTACACCAGTCCCTCTATGCGGCCTGTAATGGTGTGCCTGATCGGTTGCGAATTATGCCTTGCGGCTATCTTCTCGAAGCTTACACGTCTTGAATAGTGTTCGACCGCATAAGTATAAGCCATCATCGAAGGTACTATATCGAGTCGCCGTGTCGATCTAGGCTCGCAGTAGAGTGCAGGGAAGTACTCCTAAGTCCGCGCGGAAGGACTGCACTCTAAAAAAAAAAAAACCCACCCCCCCCCTCCGTGAACAACGTCTTCAGTATTGGAGTCTTCCTTGGCTTAATGAATATATGTTTTTGCCACGCAGCAGTTTACTCGCAATCTGGTCACAAATAATAGTTCCAATTCCTGTAGATATTTAGCAGTTTTCCTCGATATAGATGTTAAACTTGTGTCGACTGGTCTATCCAACTTTTAGATATCATCCAATTTATGATGTTTTTCCGTCTCTATAGAACATACAGTAATACATATTACTTTTTTCCTTAATACATTATTTTTAATTGTTTTCTATGTGATAACGAGAGCTTTTTGATTCAACTTTCGATATATCACAATGTTAAGTAATATAATAGAATTATAGATTGGCGATTAGATTTATCTGTATAGCAAGAGAGGTATCCGATGTTATGTGTAGCTAGTTATAGATCTTGTATCCGAGCATGTGGTACGTTTATGGTCCTAATAGGCATCCATACCGTATCGCACCTAGCGCAAAGTCTCCTTGACCTCTCTTTATTTTAATGTATTCAAGTATGGTACAGGACCAAGCCGACGCTTGCTAGTAGTCCCGTGAACCCAGGGACTTGCTAGTGACCGGCGGCCGACTTGCACCGAGGACTGCGCTCGGTTCATACCTTAGTAACACTACACCCTTGGGGTTCAGAACAGGTCCATTCCCAAATTGGTAATTCCAAAATAACAATCCCATGTCAATTGCAAAATGGTATATCCTAAAATAAATTCCATACAGTAATTGACTACTAGGGAGTGACATGTTTGAAGTAAAGAATAAAGTTCCTAAAAAACCTCATCTCCCTCTAACCACTTGTACCTTCAAGAATCGCAAGGCTTAAGGCTTCTCTTTGTCCTGCCCTATCAACTACATCTTACGATCGGCAAGGTTCTGCTTGGAATAAATAGTGTATTCCTCAAGTAATGACCCCAGAAGTCAAAAGAGTGAAGGAAGCGAACTTGTAGATACACCCTATGGCGCGTGTGATTCTTCCATAGGCTATCTTTTATATGAGATGTATAAAAGACGACCGACCTTTGTTCCACTTTAGCATAAATATAATATGTCCATTTAGCACTTATGCAGTGCTCGTAATGCGAGGCATATGCATACTAGCAGGTATTCAGTAACGAACAGGAAAAATATTCTGGCGCAGTAAGACGTGGTACAAGTACTGCATTAGACTGCAGGTAGTTTAGTCACTGGTTGAAAAGTACTATTGCCGTTAACTTTTTTACCTTAGGAACTGGAATATTTCAATGAAAAAGCCTCACAACTCGAGTCTATAAAAGCTGGAAAATTTCAATGAAAAAGCCTCAAAACTGGAGTCTAAACCTAAAAAGTGTTGAAAAATGCATCCTTAGGTGGAAAATAATTATTATAAAAGGGTTAACGTTGAGGAGGTAAAGTTCAGGACAGGGTCGTCCTATTGGTATAGGAGGGCAGACAAAAGTCGTTGGGGAGACCTTGTTGGACGACTTGAAGATGTTCCTCGTCTTCCAGGAGCAACTCCCAGGGGACTTGTTAGACTTTCTCAGGGAGTAGGAGAAGAGGTTCGGCTTCGTCAACGACTTGCGGTTGTTGGGCCCGAGGGTAAAGTACAGGTGAAGACACAAACTGCGCTCTCTCCGGGACTAGGGGCCGTCACACATGCTAGCTTGCCCGCCCAGGTTATAGTGGTTATGCGGGGTGATAATGGGCAGATCTGGACCACTCAAAAAAAAAAAAAAAAAAAAAGTAAAGGGAAAGACACCAACCTCGCCCTCTCCGGGACTAGGGCCGTCAGCACATGCTAGCTTGGCCCGCCCAGTTTATAGTAGACTAATGTTATGATAATGGG
>NW_007409165.1:10256-10744 GCF_000475195.1 Diaphorina citri
CAGGGCCTCTCCCGCTCCAACCACAGAAAGGGAAATGAAAAAAAAAAAAAAAAAAAAACTCACCAGGTCTAGACGGGTAATAGTGGGGCGTATTGGTGATATTGGACCCGCCCGTTCGATCGTACACACTGCCGGGGATCAGGGCCTCTCTCGCGTCAAACACAGAAGTGGACATGAAATGGGAGCCCGGGTTGTTGGCGTTCAGCAACTGCTTCGGCTTGGAGAAGAGGATGAGGGACTCTTTCAGATTGTTCAGGGGACCCTCAACGAGGACCTTCTGCTCCTTGTAGAAGTTCAGCAGGTTGTTCCAGAGGGGTTGCTGAAAACAGACGGGAGGATATGGTTATCCTGCTGGGACAGGACTTGAAATGGAGGAGTTGCAATTGGGAAAATATTATTAATAAAAGGTGGATTCCTACGTAAAAAGTTGTGAAAAATCCAAATCTGAGGTCAAAACTCCGAAAAAGTAACTTTAAAAGGTCGAAAAT
>NW_007409166.1:0-656 GCF_000475195.1 Diaphorina citri
AATTTATCAAAACGTTTAACACATATACATAAGTATAGGAAATTTTCTTAGATTTTGATCCCGATCTTTCCCATGAGGAACCAGTAATCTACTAATTAAATACTTATTTATTTTCTGGTTTCTTTGTTTCAGGTAAGGACAAATCCTGCATTTCGGTGTGTTTCAAAAATGATGGTAATGGAGAAAGAATAGAAAACCACAACATGGTATGGAAGAACAGGATCTGCCTCTATTGCGTATTTTGGCAATTTCTAATTTTACAAGCAAATTAGCTACCTTTATCAGCAAATTAGCTACCTTTATCAACATCTCTTTGATCTGTTGTACCAATTTTATTTCTAGGCCATTCTTATGTATTCTGTAATATCTAACTTCAATAGCACTTTATTCATATCAGTTCATTAGAGCTTTGGAGTTTGGAGCTGTCTAGGGCTTTCTCCATTTTCTCGTATATTTTCTCCTCACACTATATCGTCACTCTTATCATCAGTCTATTTTCTTCTAATATTTCAATACTACATATATCTTCATTTCTCATTTTCATCTGCTTTTCTGCTAATAAAAGGAAAATTTCTCTTTCCCAATAATGTATATCTACTCCAGACATTTCTTCCTCCTCCTTCCCTTCTTCTTCTTCTTCTTCTTCTCCTTCTCCT
>NW_007409167.1:0-656 GCF_000475195.1 Diaphorina citri
ATCTTTTTTGAGACTAGGTATGTTCGGGAACTCTATTACAGTACAGTACCAGATAGATCTTTTTTGAGGCTAACATTTAGGTAGTTTAGGGCAAATATTTTGAGATTAAGCAAATCACCTTAAATAGTATACGGTTCAAAGTTTACTCCTGAAATTTTATTCGTGTCCAAAGTCCCAACCCCCTTTTTCCAGAAGCTGCAAAACAGGGATCTCCAAAACGGAAAGCTTGCTACTTTCGGGCCATCCTGTACATCATTATCGGTATTATCATGGTGAATTAATTACCTCGCTCTTCAATCTTCGTGGAGGTCTCCTGTATTTAATGAGTGTTCATTGCAATGTATCAAACCTCAATATATTACCTACCTGAACATCACAGAACCTGTAATGAAAATCCTGTGGCCTGTGGTGAAATGGTTGCCATAATCTCGTATTCTACGAGACGGTGCCGAGGCAATAGCGTCAGCATTTTTTTTTTATTTACTTTTTTCTACGTCACGTTAGGGTCAAATATTCAATTTATACTGCCTTAGGTATAATCATTTCTAAATTGGTTTGTTTTTCATATTTCATACTTTAATCTTCCAATCAATCTATTTTCGGAGCTGCTATTGACAAAATGTCAAGACAGAGAGTGGAATTTCTTTTGAAAGCAT
>NW_007409168.1:0-656 GCF_000475195.1 Diaphorina citri
TTAAAAAAAAAAAAAAAAACCATAGGAAAATGGATACCTTAAGGAAATGGGAAATCTTAAGGGAAAAGGGAATCTAAATCATTTAGGAACGACTGTGCGTTCGGCCCTAAATATTACCTACCTTAAGTACCTACATAGGTACGTATTTCCTATGGTTAGAAAGACATAATACTTAGGTAGGTACCTACTAAGTAGGTAGTAATAAGAACCTATAATGCCTATACCTACATATCTATTCTGTTCGTGGTTTCAGCATCTGTTGAGTAATTAATCCAAATTACCACATTAATACTAATACCTTACTTCCTAGACCTAGGTTTTAAGTTCCTACATAGCTATACAATGTACATATATCTACTTACCTATTTAGCTTAGCTATACAATGTATACTACATGTGGTTAGCGGTTAGGTAGAACACAAAATCCTTCTCGAATGTTATTCTAATCTTAGTAACCAAAGGTGAGAAGAGCAACCTTCTTGGCGGAGTGGGTATAGTAACCTTGCACGCCGGAAGTTCCGGGTTCGATCCCCGTAAAGTTTTTCAGACTATGACTGTCCAATTGGGACTCGGGGATCACCTACCATGTTAAACCTACCCTAGCCTAGTTAGCTTAGTTGGTAGTGCGTCTGCCTTGTAAGCGCTAGGCCGCGGGTT
>NW_007409169.1:0-656 GCF_000475195.1 Diaphorina citri
TGATGGGTATGAGAGTGTAAGAGGGAGAAGGGAGGGTAATATGAAAGAGAAGAGTATGAAATGAGGGCGGGAGGGCTTCCGAGAGAGTATGTGGGTGTGAAGTAGGGGAGATTGGGGGCAGAACCGGGGTTTTACCCTATAGCCATGGGACCATGGAGCAAAACCGAATAGTTTGACGTTTTCTTAAACTCTTAAAAATCCACTACCTATCTCTTGAGGACTCCACTATCTGAATTTTACGAGGGAACGAGCGGAATTGCCCATCGATAAATAGGCAAGTATATTTCCAACATTTGATTTTTGGAAGAGCCTCAAATAGGTAGTTCACCACAGAAAGATATATAGATACAGTCTGTTAAACGCAAGGTACCCGATTATGCCCCGAATTACCCTATTTGAGTAAGTGGGTATGAATGTACGTCTGCTCCATTTGTTACTCAACATGAAGAATGTGATCCGAGAATGAGGCGAAACAGAAAGAAGAGGAAGAAGAGTAGCTGAAATGAGGAGCCAAAGGAGGTGATTCAGGAAGATAAAGCGACAGAGGGAGAAAAAGAAGAAAGTGATAGAAAGATAGAGAGAAAGAGAAAGAAAGGAGAAAAGAGGGTGGAATGGAAAAGTAAGAGGGAAAGAAAGATGGAGGGGGGGGGGGGATT
>NW_007409170.1:0-656 GCF_000475195.1 Diaphorina citri
TTCTTCTCCATCTTCCTTATTCGCCTTCTTCTTCACTTTTTCTCTCGTGGGTTTTTGTGTTCTTCCATTTGTAAAAACAAACCATGTCAGTTCATTTTTGTGATAAAAAATCTAAATTAATAGGGAGGAGAAAGAGGAAAAGGAGGAGGAGAAGGAAGAGGAGGAGAAAGAGGAGGAGAAAGAAGAGGAGGAGAAAGAAGAGGAGGAGAAAGAAAAGGAGGAAGAGAAGAAGGAAGAAATGTTTAAATACTTGAAATTCAGCCGCCTTAACCGGGGAAGAAGGAAGTTTCATTAGAGCGCGCCGCATTCATTTCCTTTGCGCTTATAAATGGGTATAAAATGCGCTCTCTATTTCCTTTTTCATTGCGTTTATGAGTGTAAAATGCGTTCTTTGTTTCCTTTTCTGTTGCGCCAATAATGGGTATAAAATGAGGTGGAAGGTAAAATGAGATTTGAAAGGAAAATCAAAAGAAGGTATAAACCCCTGGACATCAGAAGAAATAGGTGGATGTTATCCCGTTTTTCTCCTTTGCAACATTGCTTTTTTTTACGAAGTGGACAAAATTACCCCCAGGGGACTAAGATACCCCAATCTACGGTATGTAGGTGCCTATTTTTTTTTCTTCTTCTTCTTCTTCTTCTTCTTCTTCTTCTCC
>NW_007409171.1:0-656 GCF_000475195.1 Diaphorina citri
ATATCAATAAACCAAAGTTCGTTGTTCGCTGTAGAACGAGAACAGAGCCGAAGTTGAATACAAATTGTCAAGACTTAACCCTTTGATAACCAGGGGATTTGTTTCCCTTGGCCATCACGAATAAACTAAAGTTCGGATTGGGTTTTGGAAACTTGATGGTTCGTGTCAAGTTATGTGGAATTTATCGAAGTACGAAGTACGAAATTAAGTGGGGAACGACATTTGTGTTGCATGCATCCTTAAGTCCTTAACACAGAACCAACCCCCGTGATGTAGTGGTAAGCACGGTGGACTTTGAATCTGGAGGTTAGTGGTCCGAGTCCAAGTCAAGTCATAAAATTTAGCGTATTGTACGAGTATTAAGCGAGGAACGACACTTGTGTTGACTGACCATTTTTTCTTAACACAGTTAAAATTATTTTATTCCTTTACATAAGTAAGGACGGGAATGGGTTATTATGGGTTAACTTTAAATTGTCAAGGTGTGGCGGGAGGATTCCACTTAGTTGTCAAAGTTTAATAATTGATACATACAGGGTTGAATGTCCATCAACCTCGGTTAATTGTATAGTTGAAATATCTGCTTTTTTCAAGAGATTTGATAGAGGGAACTGTAACAACGGAAGTCTTAAGGGACTTTTCAGTCCTATTCGGGC
>NW_007409172.1:0-656 GCF_000475195.1 Diaphorina citri
AATGTAAGTAAGAATAATATACCTAATAACTACTTAAGAATAGAGAAAGAAGTTAATGAATGGCCAATGTGTTTGAATAATGAAGTAGGTAATGAAGATGACCGAATTTTGTGATATTATTAAATCCGTTTTTTTTGGGGGGGGGGTTGAATCTGAAACCCAAATTAGTTGCAGTTTCTCTCACTATAGTCTCACTCCTGATTTTTTGGTCCTTCGGGCCGGAAATTTAAATATTCACCATTCCTATCTCCTATTTCCCATTGAATTCTCATTTAATCCGAAAAGGATATTCATCTGAGGCTGTATAAATTTTGAGGAAAATATTTTTTGTAACACGCCTGCCTTAGAAGCGCTGCTGGGTCGCGGGTTAGATTTCCGCCCGCGGCGAACTTTATCCTACACAAATAAGGTTCGTTCTCGGAACGGCTGGTTTTCTCCTATACTCTCCCCCTCTCTTTGATTTTGGGATGTTAAGACCTCCTTGGTTACAGTTCCCTCTATCAAACTTCTTGGGAAAAAAAACTTACAGGCCATGGGAAAAAATCAATTCAATTCAATTCCTTATGCCCTAATCCTTCATTTGTTTTAGAACGAAGAGCAGCCCCCTCTTCCAGCCGTAACAGGGGCGGACGACAAGAAAAAGAAAGGCGTAGCCC
>NW_007409173.1:0-656 GCF_000475195.1 Diaphorina citri
TACGTACTTAAACGGTGCTGGTCTCTCATAATACTTAAATATTATGGCTCTTACGTATGGAACGTAATAGGATCCCAGAAAAGTACTTGTGGGATGGGATGAAAGGGCAGTTGTGGTGATGAGTTTTTGGTTTTATCTCATACGGTCAAGACTTTCTCTAGGGAGTGTTGTTTTGGCTTAAGACATTCAGGGCTATTAACTTTTTTGGGAAGCTAAGCTCTTTCATTGCTCTTTTGATAAGGTTACATCAAGTAGGTAGTATAGGTACCTATACGTAGTCAGAATTGATTTCAAAAAGTACCTTTGCAAAGGCAGTTCCTTATGCAGTGAGGCATGTCCGAAGAAAAGTATAATGTAATAGTAAAAAAAAGGAACTACGAGTATTAAGAATTAGAGTAATCAAAATCATTCAATGTCAAGATGGTTTTGATGTAAGATGCTGCACTAAGTTCAGTCAAGTAGTTATTCATTATCCAAGGAATAAATAGATAAGTGTTCAGGAATGAGGTCTACTTAGGTAAGTATATAGGTTACTACCTTAATCCGTACTACAGCATAGGAGAAATAATGTGCGATACGCGATACGTTGTCAACACTAGGGATTGTGTTTGGGTAGGTTTTACATTCTAATTAAACGTACCCAAGTATCGTTTCAC
>NW_007409174.1:0-656 GCF_000475195.1 Diaphorina citri
CGTATAGTACCTACTCTAAAGGTATTGCCATACATCTGTGCGCTGCGGAACTGCGGCAAAATATGCCACGAACATCACTACGGTAGAAGGTAGAACATGCCATACATATATTATCACTCCCTCGGCAGATTCGCGGGCCGCAGGGGAACACTTCAGCGGAAAATTTAACTTACTGTTGCTGACCGAGGTTCAAATTCTTCGTGACATCACGTCCACTTACTGAGCGCAGAATTATTTGCGGAAACCTATAGGTAGGTATTAATATACTCGCAATATGCGAGATTTTTTTTTATTTACTTTCCTTATCCTATAGGAAGGAAAGTAATGTAATCGGGTCAAATTTTCGATGGTCAGTTTTTAGTGCCAAAACACGTTTTGAGGTCCCTAGAACCTAAATCCAAAGTTTCAGCCATTGTGTCTGTCCGTGTGTCTGTCCTTCTGTCTGTCTGTCTGTCTGTAAACAAAACATCTCGAGAACGGTAAGAGCTAGAGACTTGAAGTTAACAAATTGTGACAAGGATGCAACTCAAAACGTTTGGTCAAGATAGGTGCTTCGGTTAGCGGTATTTTGATTGCTCTTTGGCGGTTTTCGACCGTTTTTTGGCGGTTTTCAGCTATACCGACTAAACGGTTAGAGATATTGTAAAAGTTAGGGT
>NW_007409175.1:0-656 GCF_000475195.1 Diaphorina citri
GACTTGAGGTCTCGGATAAACTCGCCGAAGAACGGAATCACCCGACACTCTGGCATTTCCAGCGCCCGTCGTAACGCCCTCTCGTATTCGACAGATAGTAAGGCCACGGATAGGAATTCGTATACGGGCAGCGATTCCTTGTCGTATACGGACAGCCAGAACGGCTTCAGTTTCGTGGATCTGAAACGAAAATTGGCATTTGTAACGTTTGCGGCGCGTACAACAACTCTAAAGCTGTCCTAACGTATCGACCGTCGGCGTCGATTGAAGAGGTGAATCTATGTTGTCGACGTAGTCTAGGGTTTCAGCTGATGTCGATAGACTATGTGTGGACACACCTTACGTTTCAGTTCTCAGTTTCTCAAAATTTCCACCAAGGAAGTTTAAGCTGAAAAACCTTAACATTCTAATATTTATTTCGTGTTATAGGCCGGGCGGCCCGACGGCGCTTCGAACTCTTGACGTTCGCGTGTCTTTGTCTTCCGGCACACCTGGTAGGATACATTAAACATTATACACCAAATTCCAAAGCTGGTGAAGACGCCATCTTGTCCTTGAAGTCAGCGGCCGGCACTGTTGATCGAGCAATTCAGAAGCAAGTAGTTTCCGCCGGCCTACAATGGAGGATAAAACGGTCATTGGAGGCCGAAAGAAAC
>NW_007409176.1:0-656 GCF_000475195.1 Diaphorina citri
TGTTCACACCAGATTTTTTCCTTATGTGACATTATTAAAAGTTCGATCACAACCTCTGCTCTCCAATAGCGCCCGCTAATGCAGTTGCTTTGCTTGCCAATGAATTTCATAGCGAACTCCAGTGCCGTGTAAATTGTGAACGTTTCAAAGAGTTTTTGACAGGTGTTTCAAAACAGAACTTTGTTTGGATTGCAAATTTAATACGTAAATGAAGGAATGAAAACAACAAAACAAAAACCTTTTGAAAGATTGGGAGCTATCAATCCAATGACGATTCGACTTTGTCCAGCAAACAGTGGTTATGGTTACTGGTTATTGGCGATCGATATCTGACTTCATCTGACCAACTTGCTCTCAATTCGGTACAATTTTTCCTTTCAATTTCATTTCGTCTTCTCCATCTCCCCCTTCATTTTCGAGGATCTTTGAACAGCGAAAATCAAAATATTCAAACAAATGGACTAAAACATACATGGGTAAGTTTGTAGGTACTCATATATTTTATTAAGAACATTTGATTTACCTAATATTCTTGGGAAGTTATCCTGTTTTATTTAAAGAAGGTTTGTCTGTCAGTGAATACATAATCATACTTCATTCATCAGAAGTTACCATCAGAACAACCTATTTCCTCCGATAATCTAAATGTAATGTAA
>NW_007409177.1:0-656 GCF_000475195.1 Diaphorina citri
CATATGTATTAGGTACTATTTGCACATACGAGTACAATCAGTCGTACACTTGGTTGTAGAACTGTCGGATAACATCTAAGCAGTTAAACGCTTTATGGCAGTCTACAAATCAAGACTCAAATCTAACAAACGACCTCATAAGAGCTCTGATACCCAATAAACTGTAATATCGAGTAGGAATATATCGGTCTGTCCTTTTATGACATCTGAATTATTGCTACGAAGGAAATAGAGACAGAGGTAGGAGAGAGAAGATGAGGAGGAGGAGAGAAGGACGAAGCTGAGAGAGAGAAAAGAAGGAGGAGGATGTAGGAAGAGAGGAAAGGAGGAGGAAGGAGAGAAAAGAAAAATCAGCATAAATCAGAAAACATCAGTTGAAGTTTTCTACTTTTATTTCTGTAATATGTTGCCGTAGAGATACAGATGCTATATGTTACAGGATACAGTAGGTACCGTTTTTATGTTACAGTGAAATGTCGAAATAGAGAAATATGAGATTGAGAGAGATAGCAGATAGCTGTGTTATTTGCTAAATACCTGACTTTCAAAACCAAGAAAAATTTATGCAAACCCCTCACTTACATTTATTTTAGGTTTATCTTACATTTCACACACTAGAAACTTGGAAAGTTAACCAAACTTTTTGGATTGATATA
>NW_007409178.1:0-656 GCF_000475195.1 Diaphorina citri
TTTTACGATTTAAATAATTGAAATCTAAGTATCATAAAGTATGTTAAAATAATGCTACAAGCTGCCTACAGAGACAGGAGAGTATTAGAAAGATGAGATTGCTTAGGACATTAGAAAGACAAGAGTATGAGAGATGAAACCGAAGTAACACTTCGTATGAGCACGAATAGGCTAAAAATGAATAATGAAGCAGCAAAAGGAACTCCAAAATGATATACGAGTATACATATTGGATTTTGATTGGAAATGTAAGAGAGCAAAACAATAATATTACTCAAGTGAATGAAGAATTAGAAATTCCATGGAATGATTTGTAAAGTAGGAACAGTAAGGAAGGATAAGGAGAAATGGTTTGAAGAATGTTAGTTTTTGCTGACACAGTGGACACAATACCCTATTGAATCTTGAACAAATAATGGCCGGTGCCACACTTCACGATTAAAGCTAATCAAAGAAGCAAGTTATTAGTTAAGAACTACTTTATAAAATTCTACATTTTCAATTTAACGTTATGTTTAAACAAGAACACCTAATGCTGCAGCCGCCTTTCATAGCAAAATTTATTAAGGGTTGAACTTTGGATCCAAAATTTCGTGTCCCTTTCACTACTTCATCATGTAAGATCCTTTAGCTACTGAACTAGTTATTCACAATGT
>NW_007409179.1:0-656 GCF_000475195.1 Diaphorina citri
TATTTCTCTTGGAACTTTATGCTTTTTGATTGTTCTGTTACAATTGGCTTTGGTTAATTGGAATGCTTCCAGAACGAATGAGGTAAGGACGTTTGGTGAGGCCTTGAGTTCATTTGAAGAAAAATGTCTCAATAGTAGAAATTGAAGAAAAAAATGTACCCTGAATGCTCGGGGCGAAAACTGTCGTAATAAAAAGTAACTTTGAAGGAATTCACATGAATCGTTTAGAAATTACAATATACTTACTTGAAAGTACCTCAAATGACATCAACCTTCTACTTAATCTAAATATGTACACAACACAAAAGCCCTAGTGAGTTCTGATTCGTTGTCTCTTGAATCACCTCGAGACCTTTTAAGACTAACACAAAAGCCCTAGTGAGTTCTGATTCGTTGTCTCTTGAATCACCTCGAGACCTTTTAAGACATTCCCAATCAATTTTTGGATCTTCTAATCCAAAGAGTCTTGCTAAAAATTACCTATGATTCTATGAATATGTGTGCAATATATGAAGCTAATCATCCATCAATTGCAGCATATTCTAGTGATGAGTTTCGAACGGCATTCATCAAATCCGTACAAGATGTCCTAAATATGTATATTGGCTAACGAAATCTTTTGAAATAATAATCAATTAATGTTGCCTTTCCATCGC
>NW_007409180.1:0-656 GCF_000475195.1 Diaphorina citri
TGTTTTTTTCGTCCGTTAGGTAGCGCCACTATGCAAGCGCGCTAGCGGAGGAGCAGAAAGAGCTGCGCAGAAACGTATATGCGCACAAACACATTAATGCGTTGCCTGCGAGGGAGCTTTGCTCAGGATATTTGATGTGCCGTCATCGCCTACGGGAGCGTATGCAGTGACGTCAAAGTTCACGATTTACCGGTATTTTTTAAATCGATTTATCTCGGGATCTAGAAGTCGTAGAAGAAAAAGGAAAATTCTGTTGGTCCTCATTTTTCCTGCTCTGGGTCTTTGAAACATCATCCAAGTAAGCGCAACTGATCTATTGTACATACTGTGTATTTACTTACATTAGGGAGGTACATAGGAAATCAGGTATTTACCTACCCATTATGTACATACTGTGTATTCACTTACATTACGTAAGTACATAGGAAATTAGGTATTTACCTACCCATTTTTCAGCAGAAATAAAAACAATACACTGATGAGTTTTGTAATTTTATTTTAATATTTTCCATGCTCTCTTAGAATAAAATTATTTAAAAAATATGGGTAGTATATAGTGGTTGTTTTCGTTGTGGTGGTGTTATTTTCAAATGTCGATATCGGGAAAATGAGCACATTGAAACCGTAGTCGCACGATGCAGTCTGAAAATCCAAAC
>NW_007409181.1:0-656 GCF_000475195.1 Diaphorina citri
CTGCATAACTCTCACCCATAAAGTTAGTGTTCTTCTTCTTCTTCTTTCCAAGTTTTCTTCACTTTCTTCCCTAAGTAGACAAAACTGTTGTTGTTCTTCACGTTGCTGATTTATTGGGCAAATTTTAAATTAGTTTCGCCTGTTTATGAGGGGAAAAATACCAAGAAAAGCTAGAAAAGGGAGCTTAGGAAAGTTTTGATTGAATAAATAAAGGAGGGGGGAATAGATAGAAGAAATCCTACTTAAAAAAAAGTCGTTTACTTTAGGCAATTTATTGTGAAAATACCTAGATAGAATTTAGTTAGCAAGAGCAATATAGGACTCTAATGGTTAACCTCGTCTTTAAATGAAACACATAAAAAAAGTAATTAACAAATCCGTTTGGATCTAAAACCGGCCACACACTATCATCAGGTAGACCTGACAGGTAGAATAGAATAGAATATACCTTGTTTATCCTGCCCGAATAGGACTGAAAAGTCTCTTGACCCCAGCAGTCTAAACAAGGTCTCGTATTTCTGATGGGTTAAAGAATAATACATACAACTAACAATTCAGTAATAAGACCTTGCTTAACTAGAAAAAAAATCTGGTGTGAACATCACACGACTTTCTATTACATTTGCAGAATACGTAGGTATTTGAAAAGAAATAGA
>NW_007409182.1:0-656 GCF_000475195.1 Diaphorina citri
CGGTACTACAGGAAACAAACACCCATTATCACGATTTAACTATCACACACTCAGGAAAAATCCAACGCGATCTGAAGTCACGAATTCTCAAAACTTTCACGCCTTCAGACGAAAATTCCGTTAATCCGCAGAACGATCTCGCAAAGTTTCCACGAAAAACGATCGCGAAGTCACAAAATTCGCGAAAAAAGTCAAACAAATCTGCAACTTTTCGACGACCACTCTCGGAAACCGCGAGGCACTCAACAATGAACACACCATGGCGGACTATTCACGCCTGAAACTGCCGCGCGGGAATCTTGGCGAATTTGAAACTTTTGACGCATGCGCAGACACCTGATGAATCCGAAGGTGAGGAGAGGAAAAAGGGAAGAGATTGGAAGGAAGGAGAGGGTGGAGAGGGAGAAAGTGTTAGAGCAAAAAATGGGAAGAGATGGGAGGAAAAACGAGGTAGGAGAGAGATGGGGAAATGAGAAAATTTTGGAAAAATAAGAAGGTGAAGAAGGAGAAAGTGGTGGGGAAAAAAGGGAAAAGATAATAAGAGAATAAGAAGGGAGAGATGGAGAAAGAGTTGAGCAAAGGGAAACTGGAAGATATGCGAAGGAATAAGAGGAGAAAGAGACGGAGAGTTGATCGGAAAAAAGGAAGAAGTCAAA
>NW_007409183.1:0-656 GCF_000475195.1 Diaphorina citri
AGACGCGACGTTTTTATGAGAAAAATCTTACTGTTTATTTCGCTCCCTTCCTTCTATCATTCTTCCCAACAACTCTTCTTCGTCTTCTTCTCCTTCTTTGTAATCTTATTCTTCTCTTTCGATTCCAGATTTTTCGCCCACCAATTTCACTTCTTCATCTCTTCACTCTTCTTCGTATTCTTCTTCTTCTTCTCCTCCTCCTCCTCCTTCTTCTCTCCTCTATTAATTCTTCTTCCCACCAGCTCTCCTCCTTTTCCTTCACCCTATTTCTTCTCCTTCTCTCTATTCTGCCCCCACAACAGTGTATCTTACAATTGATGCAGTAAGAAATAACTAGCGTATAATATGCAGCCTAGGGAATTCATTTCAACGTCATACTTAGAGAAGAAAAACGACGAGAGGGGAGAGGGAGAGAGAAGGAGAAGAAAAAGAGGAAGCGAAAAGAGAAATAAAAAGGAGGAAGAGAAGGATAAATGTGAGGAGAAAGAGTCATACGTAGAGAAGAAAAAAATTCTTCAAAATCGGATGAATTTGAACATTACAAGAATGTACGTACTCGTACCTGGACAAAAAGCTGCCGTAATATAGACTTGAAACGCAAACAACAATCATTATTCCCCATACCCACCCAACCTTGGACCCCACGGCCCTACAAT
>NW_007409184.1:0-656 GCF_000475195.1 Diaphorina citri
TCTCTCTCTCTCTCTCTCTCTCTCTCTCTCTCTCTCTCTCTCTCTCTCTCTCTCTCTCTCTCTCTCTCGCCTCCCACCGGTTTCCAACAAATTATTATTTCCTATAGATGAGTCAAATTCGTTCCGGAGACTAATAACAATCATGGTGTTATTGCTGGTAATGACGATGATTGTGAAAAAAGAATGTTAACTTTTCATGTACGAAGGATAATGTTACATCAGTGAGATGAGCGCTGGAACCTACTGAACACGCAGGGAGTCGTGAAAGGCACAGAGAGACAAATTTGGTTCAAAAGGAGCCTAATGAAATCCACACTAAGATGATCTTCTACATAGATATAGGCAATTTTCATCTTCATTATGATGGACAACTATATTTTTCCAAGGACGAACAAGGTCTCTTCTTTAATTTTCTATTTTAATATAACCTGAGTGTTCAAAGATCAAAAGTTTTCAAAGCAAAGTTCGGATCCAGTTTACCAGGTTAATTTCCATAGCCAATTTTAAGTTAAAAAAAAAATACTGAAGGTGTACCTACTGAACACCTCTGTACCTACAGACTGTGGAAGGAGTCAATATTGAAGACAAAACTCCTCGTGGAGTAAGCGAAATCCTCCCTTTTCCCCTTATTTTCAATCCGACTGCACTATCACTGA
>NW_007409185.1:0-656 GCF_000475195.1 Diaphorina citri
TCTCGGGATCTAGAAGTCGTAGGAGAAAAAGAAAAATTCCGTTGGTCCTCATTTTTCCTGCTCTATGACTTTGAAACAAAAATCCAAATCTGAGGTCAAAATTTCTAAAAAATAACTGTAAAAGGTCGAAAATTCATTTTTTATTTTCCGTTCTGATGAAAGAGTTCAAAGATGTGTGACGTCAGACTTTACGCTAGCCTTGTTTCGTTCACTAGTTTGTCTGGTTGGTACAGGATCCACCTCATCATATCCTTGGTCTTCACTAGCATTATCCAATGTATTATCAATGTCTCCATCACATAGTCTTGTTGTATTAGTTTGCTTATCACAGCTTGTTGCCTCCTCACTTGTTTTGTCTACTAAATTATTTGCATTTGTCTCTCCTGAGCTACCGGGGCTGTCAAGGTTCCCATGGGCTTCATTTTGAGATGTGTTTGATTCTCCTGAGATGTGGCTTTGTCGTTTGAGTACACCCTTTGTGTTTGTTCTTTCTAGATTGATTTTTTCTCCTCTTTTTGCTTCAGTATCGCCTGGTCCTCTAGTCTCCTTTAGTTCTGTAACATTTCTCTCAGTCTCTTCATTGTTTCCTGTGTCTACATTGACATAATGATCCTGAGGGACGAAACTTTCATCAATGAACGCTATCTGAGCGCTAG
>NW_007409186.1:0-656 GCF_000475195.1 Diaphorina citri
CTTGTGAAAATTTTATATGGACCAAGCAAGAGCAGAAGAATAATTTACACATTTGTACCAATCATGGCTCACATGGGTGCTGATAGGTTTGGGTACCTGTGACAGGTACCTACACAGTTGTATCAGAGTTCATTACCAATATGACCTTGAAATAATCAGTAAAATATGCTGTCATAGAAACTTGTGAAAATTTTATATGGACCAAGCAAGAGCAGAAGAATAATTTACACATTTGTACCAATCATGGCTCACATGGGTACTGATAGGTTTGGGTACCTGTGACAGGTACCTACACAGTTGTATCAGAGTTCATTACCAATATGACCTTGAAATAATCAGTAAAATATAAGAACGAGCAAAACTATAGGTGGTCTATAGACCCACCCAGGCCTGATTGTTTACATGCAATGTCAATATGCTCATTTACTTAAGTATGTAGATTTAAAATTAGTAATTTAGGTATTAGGTAGCCCTTTTTTTAATCAAAAGCCTATCATTTAGGACATTCTCATGGTGGCTCAGGTGGCTGCACTAATATTAAGTATTTAATGGCAGTGTGCAGCTGGTATTAAGGCAATTAGCTACCTTAATATTGACAAATTCTCTGGATATTCCGTGATATGATTTTCAGTCTGAGGAAAAAAAAACTGTAGATT
>NW_007409187.1:0-656 GCF_000475195.1 Diaphorina citri
ATATTCATATAGGTAGGTATGGAGTATAGATATTGAAGTTTGAAGTTTTTATAGAATAAGGATCGAATGTTATTGGTTACTGAGCAAAGCTTCCTGAGCTTTTTTTTATTTTGGCTCACTTTCTTGGAAAACTATAGAAAAAGCAGTGGCAACAGCACTTTGAACACACCAGTTCGCAGCCATCGTGGCAATTGCGACAAAAAAATTTTCTTTCTCACTGGCCTGTAGCAGAAAAAAATTGCTCACCCAACTCTTCAGGTATCCTCACAAGGCTGTGGTATACAATACAATCATCAGCCAACAACACGTGATGCGTCCGTCTCCGTCCAGGTACCAACCACACAAAACGTTGCTCAAATTCAGAGAACATTTATCTTATATTGCCACTGTCGTTCCAGTGCAGCATGAACCTTTGGATTCATCGATCCATTTACAGACTTTTCAACTTCAAAATCTGACTTTCATGTGGACACGGATAAGTACATACTTAAGCTTACTTAAGCTTCACCAATGATCAATGATCACTGCTCAAAATAATCTCACCTCCTCAAATAATCTCAGCTCCTCAAATGCTCATAGTGGGGAAGTACCTGGCTAGATATTAAAAATTATTCAACGTGATTATTCTTAATGATTATTGCTTTGATATGAACCAA
>NW_007409188.1:0-656 GCF_000475195.1 Diaphorina citri
GAGAGAGAGAAATAAAAACAAGAGTAAAAGTAAAAGAGTAAATTCTAAATAACATAAATTTTATTCTTTTGATCTTAAACCTATACCTACTCAAATCCAAACAGTTTTGTTTTGTGTGTTCTCTATATTCCTATACCTATGTAGGTACATAATACACATACCTGACAGAAAAAAAAACCCACTTTAATAATACTAAAAGGTTTTTGTATATAATTCAGTTTATTACAACATATTAAATTTGTATACGTACCTATGTATATTTAAATTTTACGTCGGTACCTATGGATAGGTATCCTGTCTAACTAACAGATAGAGGCCATGTGTTAGTTTAAATTTGAGGCGTGCCACAGCAAAACGTTGTAAGTGCCATACCCCCCATACCTATAAATTATATTGGTTTTATAAGTTTCATTGCAGAAATACGTTGTAAGTACCAAGCTTTACAAGGTAGGTATCAAGATGAAATACATTAAATTTATTTATTTCTTCTGGCGGTGAAAATTGGAACTAATGATTGTGCGTGTACAAAACGTTGGAAGTGCCATGGTTTTTTGACTTGCACAAACATAGGTACATATTTACAACCTTTTGCACTTGCACCCTTCGTGGCACTTACAACGTTTTGCAACCTGGACAAACTTTAGCATTTTTTTTTT
>NW_007409189.1:0-656 GCF_000475195.1 Diaphorina citri
GAATGATAAAGAGAAAAAGGATGCATCCGAATAGAGGATGCATGAAAAAAGGATATTGAAGAGAAGGAGAAGGAAATTGAAGAAGATGGAGGAGAAGAAGAAGAAGAGGAAAAACACGGACTGCAAGATGGAAAATATAGGTAAAGCATGTAGAAGGAGAAGAAGAAGAAGATGAAGAAGATTTTTCTAGGAGGCTGAACCAATGAAATTCCGCTTTTGACGAATTGGACGTCCACACTTGCTCCACAAAGCGAAATCTCACAATCTCATTGGTTCAGCCACGTTGACTGTAAAAAAAAAGTCATACCTGAATGTACCAAAAAAAATAAAGAAATTACAAAGGGCACAACTTACCCGTACAGTCGATGGTAACTTGAGGAGCGTCACCGAGAGCTTTGTGAATCTTCTGGATGAGTATTTCTTCTTCCTCTCTGTAATTGTTGACCTGGATGATTTGGTCTGCACCGCATTCCTTGGCTACGTTCAGTCGGTTCAGACTACGTGCTGAAACCCAAAATATCGATAATATTGATAGGTAAACTCTTTGAAATACTTTGGGACTCACCAAATTCTGGGGGACTCTTTTTTTTAAGAGGTTTGACAGAGGGAACTGTAACTGCTATGGTCTTATCGTCCCGAAATCGAAGAGAGAAGGA
>NW_007409190.1:0-656 GCF_000475195.1 Diaphorina citri
AAACCAAAATTACAGTTAAGTGCAAGTTAAGATAGAGATAGAAAGAAAAAATAGGAGCTAGGTTTAATAAGATCAAATTTTCAATGTTATGTGAACTTGATTTTTTAAAAGCTAATATTATATTCAAATAAAGCAAAAATCAAAGATTCAAACAAACACAAGTGCACTACATAGAATAGAAAAAAGAAAGTTCTAAAAAAATTCCCCCCGCTGAAATGAAATATTTTCAAGTTGATTCGGAGTGCTGCAAAAGTGCCGACACCATACATATTAAAAATATGACTTCTTTCAATTCTGTCGCTTATTATTCATTCATCCTTCGCTCTTGAGAAGGCTTCATCAAAAACACTTGACACTTTACAATTTCATATCATAAGAATTAATTTAATAATTTTATTTAAATACAAAAAGAGAGAAAAAATCTCTCTATGTCTGACATAATTAATATCAACTCGTCTTTTCATTATAAGTTTTCCATTCATTAGCTTCTGGGTTTCAGAAGGAAGTAAGCTTCATTCTGAGCTTTGAACTTTCTATCTATGTACTTGTCGTTGCTCACTGCACATTACAATGAAATGGAAATCATTTTCAAAAGGCTAAAACTGGGAAATAAGCTAGAATCCATCTCCTGGGTTGTAATCATATCATAATACTTT
>NW_007409191.1:0-656 GCF_000475195.1 Diaphorina citri
CAGTGACCTAAAGGAACTTTCTTTCCGATTCTCGAATGAATGAAGGTAGTTTGTTTTAACAAGTTTATTTCAAGCAATAATTATAGTCTTTTTAAAAGGCTGGTACGTATTACGTACCTACTTATCTCCGATTTTGTTACAATTTTTAACAAAACCACAAAAGTTAGGTATGTGATTAGACATTTTAATTACAAATTTGCCTACCAACATATGGTATCTAAATAAGAAAACCTATGCAGTAGATACAGGCTAAACATTTAGGTAAGAAGTGTCTACCTACTCACAGCTAAAAGCTGTCAATTCTAACTGTAATAGTGTAACATACCTTGGGGAAGAAATGTTAGAAGAAAAGGGTAACGTAAATGCTCCAATAATATTCTGTAATCTCGTTCTCACCAAATTAAAATCCACATTCAAGAAGCACTGAACAAATGAAAATAACTTAAAAGGAAGAAGCCAAAATTATTGAACTTAAAATTTTTAAAAGGTCCATTCTTGAATTTTAAAAAATTCTATACAAAACACGTATAAAAGTTAAAATTCAATAAAGAGATTGACACATCTTTTCACGATCATTTAGATTTGAAAATAAATTTTAAATCACACGCGCGTTAGGACCGTTAGAATATTGGAAGGAAAATAAAAATATTTTTTAC
>NW_007409192.1:0-656 GCF_000475195.1 Diaphorina citri
TATCGGTAGAATTTTTAATTCACCCCGAAGGACTCCTGAAACCCTCCTGTCAGAAACATGTCACTTGAAAAAGAAATCTTGAAAAAAATCTATTTTTAATTATTCAAATTCAAACGAACAGAAAGGAGAGTTTGAAAAATTCTGAGCTCAACAAAGAGGATATCCCCTTAACCATAAGCTCTAACTCTGAAATTCAAGACCCGCTCAGAATTAAAATCATAAGTAATTTCATTATTGTGTAACCGATATACAGGATGCGTCTTGAATCCTCAAACCCAAATCCTGCTAATGCTCGTGTAAGTCATGCAAATAGGTTGTTTCTTTATTAACCTTTAATTGTCATGAGGTTTATATGCTACGTTGATACGTACATGTCATAATTATTCAGTTCAATCACACTTGACATTGGACTGAATTCAATTGACAGATACCTGATAAAAGAAAGATAACTCCTTGAGATAAAGGTACGTATGTTATCTACCAAATTTTAACTTCTTCTACGTACATACTGAATTCAATTGACAGATACCTGATAAAAGAAAGATAACTCCTTGAGATATAGGTACGAATGTTATCTACCAAATTTTAACTTCTTTACCTAACTTGCTTCCTGTATACATAGATAAATAATTCTCATGTAGGAAATTAACATACAT
>NW_007409193.1:0-656 GCF_000475195.1 Diaphorina citri
GATTCCATAGAGAGAACTCACCTGATGAGGACGGAAAAGCCAACAGTACGCGATTATGGCCACCTATGTGTATACAGTGGGTACCAACCACGCGCAACGTTGCTTACCTTCAGTGAACCACTAGGAACTTGGGCATTTAACATGTTATCACATAATCCTCAAATAAATGATGATAAATTCCATGCCTCGGCTGTGATTGAACCTATACGCCCTCCTGTTTATCAGGCGAGCGTCTTGACCACTACGCCATCAAGGCTTTTCGTTTTTATCCACCTTCTACTCTCTTGCCAGATAAAGAGTTACCTGTGATGTACATTACTTACATAATTCCTCATTTACACTGATTACCTACTGATGAATAAGTAGGTACTACAGAGGTAGGTCTGTACTATCACAAATTGAATGTTATTGTGCTTGGAAGATTGAATTGAATTAATTCAATTATCACTCTAGAATTAAATTCTGAACATTAGCTACACTGCCACAGCCTCTGATGCAGTGGTCTTTAACCTGAGGTAAAATATCGCAAGAAGAGTACCCCACCTTTTTTCTCCACAAAGGGGTCAACTAAGAGGATATTTGTTAATAACTGCCCTTGTCCTAAAGCAATTCGTAATGCTCTCATCAAGGGGAAGTAGTGTTTGAACCCCCCCCCC
>NW_007409194.1:0-656 GCF_000475195.1 Diaphorina citri
AGATTTTTTTAGGAAGGCTGTCATCAGTCATAATCTAAAACAATAAAACAACCAATGCATTAATGATGGACAAGTTGATATGTGCATTTCTAAGCATGCTAAAACTGTTTTTAATTCATTTGTTGTATTGAACTGAATATTAAGGGGTCAGACAATTGGACCATGTGACAGGAAGAGAAGAGCACAAACCTAGGAAAGATGTCAGATGATTTTTCTACCTCACTTTTTCCTACTGACAGAGTGAGGTCTGTTAAATTTGGCTGGCATTAGAAGCATCTAAAACCCTACAATAATTAATTATAATTTCTCTCTCTCTCTGCTGATTGAATATTTGTAGGTACTACATTTAGAAAACCCCTGAAATAAGTATCTACTTATGTAATTTTCACAAGGTATTTGAAAAATTATGGGAAACCCAAACTGTATCAAACAGTGAACATCGGTACTTGTGCAGAAGTCACGTCCGTGGAATATTGCTACCAAAGGAACTGGCACAAACAAGCAGTGACCAGTGTTATTATAGGGTTTAAGGTATTTGAAAAATTATGGGAAACCCAAACTGTATCAAACAGTGAATATTGGTACTTGTGCAGAAGTCACGTCCATGGAATATTGCTACCAAAGGAACTGGCACAAACAAGCAGTGACCAGTGTTA
>NW_007409195.1:0-656 GCF_000475195.1 Diaphorina citri
CATTCGTTACAGCTTGGCAAAAGAGTCTTAGTGAGGTCTGCAGTTCACAGAACTACTAGTTTAAAGCCTATGTACATTCATACAAACTTTTTTCCCTAGTATCACCCCAAAGTAATTCCTTAGGAAAACTTACCTTGTCCGTCAACGAAAGTTAAATACCTATGTACGAGTAGATATCATCTAAGATGTTAGGTCCACATTAAGGGCCCAAGTGTTGCCAGTACTTTTCGTGTTTCTCCCTCGTCAGTTGGTTTCCTCCACAAAGAACTAAGGTTAATGAAAATTCTACACTTAAGTGTCTATTTTATTCTCGCTATCCATTACAGGAATATTTACAAGCGGCTCAAGTTCCTAGGTAACCGACTGATATCGCAGGCCGCCGTGCTGTTATTCCTGGCGGTGTGGCACGGCTTTCATTCCGGCTACTATGCGACGTTCTTCATGGAGTTTATCATCATCGCTTTCGAGAAAGACGTAAGTGAACACTGCTATAGTATTTTAATAGTTAAGAACTTATTTATTGTAATGTGCCATCGGCGGTTTTTCTTTTGTTCCTTTATAAGTACCCATTGGTAGGCATTTATATAGGAACAAAAGAAAGAAGACTGTCGAATGCACCAATTTCCAAATTATCACTCAAGTTAAAAAATGGTATG